>NC_091297.1:21984352-22089352 GCF_038502225.1 Cherax quadricarinatus
TATAATTAATAAAATTTTGGAAGAATTTAGTCAATGTCTGAGAAGACCTTGACCATCCCACCAGCATCATAATGGAGCGGGTGTAATGTTGAACGTGACTGTGAGTCGACATCTCAGCATTATATAGCCTTCTCCTGTTCTATTAATTCAGGTCCTTGATAATGTGAGAAATTACGAAAGTGCTTGGAGTTTCACTATTGGATCTCAACTTTTCAATTTGCTTTCACTAATATATTAAATGAGTTAACATTTCTGTTATTTTGAATAAGATACTAATTATTATGTGCGCAGCTAAAATGACCTGTATCTCGTTTCCTGTAATCACTCATTCCTGTTCATTCAACAGTCATCAGTGGCGGACCTACATTTTTGGGGCCCTGAAGCTTGAACTATTATTGGGGCCCTTCGCAACCTCTACTCATACAGTAGACCCAAAATTTTTAGACAATTTAGATTAAAGTCGCTTTTCAGGTCCCTCCGGGTTTAGGAGCCCTGAGCTTCATAAGTTTCGCAGTAGATTCTTCACTGGGTGTTATACAACACCTAGGAAATAAAGTCCATTAGTTTCGGCCCAAGAGAAGACAAATCCAATTCCTAGGATCAAAAGATTCCTGAAATATCAAAGAACCTTTCTTCAGAGTTTAAGGCTGTACACCGTTTAAAAATTCTTTATGATGAAAATGGTATATAATATCAACAAGTTGAAGAGTCAGAATCATTTACGGGACTGACCACCTCCAACACTATTTCTCCAAGGTTGGTGGATAAATTACATCTTTACCTCGCTACTACGCCTGTTGCCTCCAGTTTATTCTCCTCTAAATTTGACTGAAGAAGCCTACTGAGTAGGTGTAACGTTTCAGTCAACATTAAAGATTCCCAGCTGTTGCACGTGTATCTTACTCTTCAACTCGACGGTATTATATACATTTTGAGAATACTTGTCTGACACGGCAACACAATGGAATCTTGGTACAGAAGACATCTATAACATCACTGCTTTAACAACTAGTTATGAGTGAGAAGGGTTGGAGACGAGAGGGCCAGTAATCCTGCCACAGTGCTCCTCAGATTCTTGCCTTCTTACTTCTACCAGTGGTGTCCGCCTCTTGCTGTGTCATCCAGACCTTACACGTCTGATCCTCAGCAATATTTAAAACTATTCTTATACTTCAGTTTCACATAGTTCCAGACTACGGAGTTGGGCGCTCCTCTAGGCTGACGGACTGACCTCCACAAAAACTGTTTCTTAAAGGTTGATGGACTGATGACATTACCTCGCTACTACGCCTGTTGCCTACAATTTATTCTCCGCTGTATACGACTGCAGAAGCCTACGGTGCGGGCGAAACATTTCAGTCAACAACACACCTCTCGGTGAATATAATCTGCGAACATTTTTCCTCTATCCCTTGAAATATTTATCCACATCAAAATAAAATACTTAACGATGCATAGTGATCCCAGTGTTGTATCCTTTCAGAAATATAGGAAATACTAAATATCGAAATTATATCTTCAGTGATTTATAAAAAAAAATGCTAGGCTTTCGATTTTCGTTTCCTTAAAAATATTCTCATGACGCAGGTGTTTCATATCCCTCGTAAAATATACAGTTGGGACCAATATACTGGGAATTTGTGAGACTTGTTATTGACCATAACTTCTTGTCTGGACATTGTGAAGTTGAGACATTAAAGTTAAGAAGCACGAACTGGAGTTTGTGTAAGCTTTGAGAGAGGAATAATGTCCAGTCTGAGAAATAGGGCTTGGAGAAAATGTTTTTTGCCTAGAAGAATAAAAGGAAGAAAAGAGTGGCAGGAAAATAATTCATCCCTGACAAACAATTCCGTCTTGGTCTAGTGTCAAGTTGCGAGTGAGAAAAAAATGGGGTTAAGGGCAGAAAACAGTTCAGATTAAGAAGTGTGTGGAGAGCCAGTAGAAGAGTCAGTAGAAGAGTCAGTAGAAGAGTCAGTAGAAGAGTCAATAGAAGATTCAGTAGAAGAGTCAGTAGAAGAGTCAGTAGAAGAGTCAGTAGAAGAGTCAGTAGAAGAGTCAGTAGAAGAGTCAGTAGAAGAGTCAGGTGAAGAGGAGAGGAGGAAATCAGAACACTGAACAGATTAAGTAAAAGGAAACACAAAATCTAATTAATTTCCACTTGATCTGTCAATTAATGTATCTGACAATGTTCTAGGAAAGGCAATGCTCATCAGAAACAAAAATTGGGACAAGACTAGGAATACTGAGTAAAATAACTTATATGTCAAGACGGTATGTACGAGGACTAGGAAAGGATCAAAATTTTGGCCAAGGACTAGATTACTGGATAACTATGTTCTCTAACATAACAGAAAAGAATAATGTTAGTGTAAAGACGAATAATTCTTTTGTATTCGTGAATCAGCTACTGTCGCCACTGTTTCGAAAAAAGCATAAAAGGCAGAAAATTTAAGAACACAGAAGTACCGATAAGAGAAGTCAGAACCAGATGCTACGAAGTGATTATTTTGTGCAAATACAAGTTTAACATGCAGAGGATAGACGATGAAATTAAGTTTTTTTTTTTTCATCCAGAAATAAAAGGAAGGTAGAATTTGTCATATTATAGTTGGCTTAGGACTTAATGCCGAAACAAAAAGGACCAAAACATCATCCGAAACTTTCTCTCCATATTGTAGGTTTGTTGCATAACGTTATTATGGTGTCTATTTTTCTGTTATGATGTGTATAATTTTTTAATACTTTTCAGTGTTTTCTTCAGTATGTGTGTTTATATATTTTCGCCTGAGCGCATTTGTCTATTTGTTTATACTGAAAGAGAGTTTAATATTAAGACTGGCTTGGTAACGTCAACTCTAATTACTCAGGATAATAATAGTTATAGTAATAGAGAAGCGATCAAACCGCAGGGATTATACAGGATGGGGGGAGTATTCAAGTGTGATCCGAGGAAGAGAAGCGTAGCTTTAATTCCTTGGATCAAGACCCCATCACCAGCATCATGACATCCACTTGTATGCATCCATGACTAGCAAGTTGTATTTGTAACCCGTTAGCTTGTGTGAACTATCTCGTTAGCTTGTGTGAACTATCTCGTTAGCTTGTGTGAACTATGTCGTTAGCTTGTGTGAACTATCCATATGAATACGCTTATTACAACTTGTTAACTATCAGAGTATTCCTTCAAAAGGTAACCTGAGGCACTTAGAGAGAACAGGGCCTTAACAAGTGGCTTTCCTAGTCAATTTCAAAGAGCTTTCGTGATTTATCGCGTGAGAAGTGACGAAAGAATGCATCGATTAACCAACAAATAGTATTAGTAAAAATAATTAGATAAAGGAAGACTAATAATGGAGAAAATAAGCACATAAACTGTATAATGTGATCCTTTATTGACAACCTTTCGCCCACACGACACTCTTCCTTTCCTTGTTATTTTTCTCTGCAAAGCTGACCAAGAATTCGTTTTAAAGTCTGTTGAAAACCTGGTAGGTGGGATTCCCCAGTGGAAGTAGGTCCTACCCAAAGAGATGAGTTAGTTGTAGTAGTAGTTGTTGTTGAAGTCGTGAAGGTTATGTATATGTCCTCAGAATCAAGATTCCATGATGTTACAGTGTCTGACAAGTTGTACAAGAATGGTATACAATACCGATAACATGAAATTAAGACACATGTGCAACATCTGGGTATCTTTATTGTAGACGTTTCGCCATCCAGTGGCTTTATCAATACAAATTCCAGGACATGGAATCTTGATTCTGAGGACATGTACATAACCTTCACGACTACGACAACTACTACTACTACTACAACTAACCCATCTCTTTGGATAGGACCTACTTCCACTGGGGAATCCCGCCTACCAGTGACTATGCCCTCGTCTGCTACACGTCCCATTTCCACCTGACGTTAGTATATAAGCGTCAGGTGCCTTGCTTCTGCTTCAGAATTTCCACGACTACGGTGCTCTTCACACCTACTCCAAGGTTAAGGGACTGATTACCTCATCTTCTGTACATAGTTCTACTGTCTTCAAGTTATGTCCTGGAATTTGTATTGATAAAGCCACTGGATGGCGAAACGTCTACAATAAAGATACCCAGATGTTGCACATGTGCTTTAATTTCATTTAGTAAGGCTTTCGATATAGTTCCACATCAGAGGCTATTGAGGAAACTTAAGGCACACGGAATAGGAGGAAAAATTTTTTCCTGGTTAGAGGCATTGCTGACAAATAGGCAGCAGAGAGTTTGCATAAATGAGGAGAAATCAGAATGGGGGCACGTCACAAGCGGTGTTCCTCAGGGGTCAGTGTTGGGGGCCCTTGTTGTTCATAATCTACATAAACGACTTAGATGAGGGAATAAATAGCGACATAAGCAAATTTGCTGATGACACCAAAATAAGCCGTCCAATTCATTCTAATGAGTACATTAGAGCACTCCGGGATGATTTGAATAGACTGATGAAGTGGTTGGAGAAGTGGCAGATGCAGTTTAATATAGACAAATGCAAAGTTTTAAATGTTGGACAGGTAAATAACCATGCCACATATAAACTAAATAATGCAGATCTTAATACTACTGATTGCGAAAAGGATTTAGGAGTTCTGGTTAGCAGTAATCTAAAACTAAGACAACAGTGCATTGAACATTAAAATGGTATAAAATACCGACAGGTTGTTAGGTAAGACACATATGCAACAGTTAGGTATCTTTATTTTGAAACGTTTCGCCTACACAGTAGGCTTCTTCAGTCGAGTACAGAAAAGTTGATAGAAGCAGAAGATACTTGAAGACTATGTAATCAGTCCATCACCCTTAAAGTTTTGAGGTGGTCAGTCCCTCAGTCTGGAGAAGAGCAATGTTCCATAGAATGAAACAATATGGAGATGAAGTGACAGGATGGCGCTATATAAGGCTTCATATCTAGAAATATAAATAACAGAAGTCCTCAGGTTGTTCTTCAACTCTATATATATTTGGTTAGACCTCATTTAGATTATGTTGCACAGTTTTGGTCACTGTATTACAGAATGGATATAAATGCACTGGAAAACGTGCAAAGGAGGATGACAAAGTTAATCCCATGTATCAGAAATCTTCCCTATGTGGATAGACTGAGGCCCTGAAACTGCACTCTCTTGAAAGGCGTAGAATTAAGGGGTTGAGGTGTATAAATGGAAAACAGGAATTAATAAAGAGGATGTAAATAGCGTGCTAAAAATATCTAGCGTAGACAGGACTCGCAGCAATGGCTTTAAATTGGAAAAATTCAGATTCTGGAAGGATATAGGAAATCACTGGTTTGGTAATAGAGTTGTGGATGAGTGGAACAAACTCCCGAGTACCGCCATAGAGGCTTAGACGTTGTGTAGTTTTAAAAATAAGTTTGATAAATACATGAGTGGGTGTGGGTGGGTGTGAGTTGGACTTGACTAGCTTGTGCTACTTGGTAGGATGCCGTGCTCCTCCCTTAAGTGACGTGTCTAACCTCACTAGGTCAAGGCATTGGCCTAAGCCAGTGGGAGAATTGGGCCTGCCTCGCATAGGCCAGTAGGCCTGCTGCAGTGTTCCTTCTTTCTTATGTTCTTATGTTTCTTATGTTCTTATGTTTCTTATGTTCTTATGTTTCTTATGTTCTTATGTTTCTTATGTTCTTATGTTTCTTATGTTCTTATGTTTCTTATGTTCTTATGTTTCTTATGTTCTTATGTTTCTTATGTTCTTATGTTTCTTATGTTCTTATGTTTCTTATGTTCTTAAGAATTGTCAATAAAGGATCACATTATACTGCTTATGTGTTTATTTTTACATTGTGTCGGTATTTTATACCATTTATTTCCAAGATTGTTGAGTTGTGACCTCATATGTGACCTCATATGTGACCTCATATGTGACCTCACATACGACCGTTCTCACTGATCATTGAAATTCCTTTCAAATGTTTTAAAGTTTTTAGTCAAGTAAAATTTTAGAGTGACATGTCAGACAAAGAGCAATTTTGTCAGCACAGTTTATTATCCTCACGAATTCTATTCATTTTAAATGAATCTATTTAATACACTCCTGGACTTATATTCATACTGCAGTCAACGCTATTTATTTTTTTTATAAAACCCGATTCTATTATATTTTGTTCAGGCATAGATTTGCCTTTGGATAATTACTAGTGTGGTTAAATTCTCCTTTATGAATAAAATGGAATTAGTCTCCTGGCCAGTTCTAATGTTATATTTATGTTGTTATTATCTTATCTCAAGATTTTTTTTCCAGATTTCCCAAAATAAAATCTATTACATTTTGTACAGGAAATCTTACGAACACAGCCATCAGCATTCTTGGCAGATTTCTTAATCAAATAGTTTTTTTTCAGTGTTTCAAGATTTATAAATATAATCTGAAGTTTGCCGTTCTTAAGCAGAGATATTTTCAAGAAAGTTTTCATCATATGGCAGGACCAACATATTCTTGGATGAATATGGTTCTTTGTCCTGTTTAGGATTGTAAAATGCATTTCTTACAATTTTGAAATATTTGTAAGTGAAATTTTTTGGAATATTTTAGATCTTATGCTCTGGCTCTTATGCTCTGGTGGCCTGGTGGTTAACGCTCTCGCTTCACACGGTGAGGGCCTGGGTTCGATTCCCAGCCAGAGTAGAAACATTGGACGTGTTTCTTTCCACCTGTTGTCTATGTTCCCCATCAGTAAAATGGATACCTGGGTGTTAGTCGACTGGTGTGGGTCGTATCCTGGGACACTGACCTAAGGAGGCCTGGTCACAGACCGGGCCGCGGGGGCGTTGACCCCCGGAGCTCTCTCCAGGTAAACTCCAGGTAATATCATAAATCTTCAATGTTTTTTCATCTTTAAAATCTGGGCAACAAATACACAGAGTTCTCAAGAACATATATGAGACCACAGAATCTTTAACTTAGTCATGTAGTGATAAATAATAACTTACATAAAAGCAGATATTTGTTGGCTTTTCTGTATACTTTGAATTTCAATTCCAGTTTCCTTGTAATAATTAAATCATCTAAAAATAGCAGTAAGTTATTTTGTTTAAACTCAACAATTTGTCAGTGAAGTTAGACTGATTAATTCATGAAGGAATGGGTTAATATGTATTTTGCTGGACATTAAGCACAGAACATCATTCACATATTTGCTCTATTTAACTTTATCATTAAACAGTCTGGTTTCAAAAAAGTTGTGGCATCTACAAACTCTGAGACCCCGTGTAGTCTCCACCAACCCGTGTGCTCTCCATAAACCCGTCTGATTTCCACAAACCCGTGTGATTTTATTAATCCAGATACATACTCGTATGTAATCCCCACAAACTCGTTTAGTTTCCATAAACTCTTGGGATCTTCAAAACCCTCAAAACACAGACGAGCTTCCAAAACCCGCGTGGTCTTAACAAACCTCAAATAACGGCGTTGTCTTCACAAACCCAAAAATACGTGTGATATTCTAAAAACTGTGTGGTCTTCCATAACCCACAAAAACTGTGTTGGTTCCACAAATCCCCCCCCCCCCAAAAAAAAAAAAACACATGTAATCTCTACAATCCTATGTGATCTTTACAAATCCCCAAAAACCGTATGGTCCCCACAAAGCCGTGTTATCCCACAAACCCTTGTGGTCTCCACAAACACGTGCTATCTCCACAAATTTCTGTGGTCTCCACAAATGTATGTGGCCTCCACAAACCCGTGACTTCATTAAAATTCACGTGGTCTTGAAATTACAAGCTCTAGGAGGTATGGCAAGTTCACTTCAGCTTGCAGCGAGAGCTGTTGTCACTAGCTTCAAGCCATTCTCCTGAGGATCACCAACAGCCTGACTGGGAAAAGACTGAACTGCTGCGATTAGCGTACGAAGGATCGAGCCTTTAAAATTCCTTGCGTTGAATGACATGCAAAGGCTGAACTCAATGGGAGTTCGCATTTGAGCTCACAGTAGAGCTCACAGTAGGGCTCACAGTAGGGCTCACAGTAGGGCTCACAGTAGGGCTCACAGTAGGGCTCACAGTAGGGCTCACAGTAGGGCTCACAGTAGGGCTCACAGTAGGGCTCGCAGTAGGGCTCACAGTAGGGCTCACAGTGAAACGGAGAGATGTTCACGGACGGGCACACAATGAAACCCACATTGGGGCTCATAGTGAGGCTCATCATGAAATTTGGGGAGCTCACATTCGGAGCTCACAGTGGGGGGGTTACTGTCGAACTCAGTGGATTTCTCAGTGGAACTTACACTAGGGTCTCATCGATGCGCTCAAAGAGGAGCAAAGTGGAGCTCACGCTATCTGTTCACCGTAGAACTCTGTGGAGTTCAAAATGGAGCTCACGGCGGGGGTTCACCATGGGGTTAACTGGGCTCAAAGCAGAACTCATAGTATCCGTTCACTGTAGAAATAGGGGTGGTGCTTACAGTGGAGACTCACCTTGAAACTTAGCTTGGCTCGTAGATATAGAATTTCTTTTCAATCTTACTTGGTGTTCCTTGGTCGAGGGTTGCCGGCTAATGTATGCTCCTGATTATAACTTTGGCCTTAGCACCGAAAACTGAGAGGGTGGATATTACCATATGTAGGTAAGAGAGAATTTTGTATTTTCATTGTTTACACACACACACACACACACACACACGCACACACACACACACACACACACACACACACACACACACACACACACACACGTGTAATTGTTAGCAGACGATGTGAAAGTACTGGGGAGAATAAAAGCAGACGAGGATCATGTAAGACTACAAGCGGATCTGAATTATTATTATTATTATTATTATAATCAAGGGGAAGCGCTAAACCCGTAGGATTATACAGCGCCTGGGGGGGGATGTGGAAGGCATTCAGGCTTAATTCGGGGAACTGGAGCACAGATCCAATTCCCTAAATCAAGAGCCCATCACCAACATCAAGGAACCTTCCCTGAGGGGAGCGGATCTGAAAAGACTGCAAGCCTGGTCCGACAAATGGCCCTTGAGTTTAATTACCCCCACCAAGTGCAAAGTTATGAAGCTTTGGGAAGGGCGAAGAAGATCGCAGACGGAGTACAGTCACACCTCAGTCAAGGAAAAGAAAGTTGGGGTAAGTATGACACAGAGCACATGGTGAGGTGCACATGCTGAGGTGCACATGCTGAGGTGCACATCACCTAAATAACTGCTGCAACATATGGGCGCCTAGCAAACCTAAGAATAGCTTTTTGACATTTAACTAAGGAGTCACTCACGACACTGTGTATGTCAGACCAGTATGGAACCGACACCTGCTCAAATACCTCAAGAAATTGGAAAAAGTGCAAAAGTTTGCAACAAGACTAGTCCCAGAGCTAAGGAGTATATCCTATGAGGAGAGGTTAAGGGAAGTCAACCTGACGACACTGGAGGACAGGAGGGATAGGGGGGACATGATAATGACGTTTAAAATACTGAGAAGAATTGACAAGGTAGAAAGGGCCAGAATGTTTCAGAGATGAGGCACAACCAGAAGTTAAAAACTCTGATGAGTCATAGGGATGTTAGGAAATATTACTTCAGCCTTAGAGTTGTCAGGAAGTGCAACAATCTGGAGAGTGAAGTAGTGGAGGAAGAAACCATACACAGCCTTATGAAGAGGTACGAGAAGGCTTTCGGAGCAGAGAGAGAAAGAGTGAGCATAATAGTGACTAAGTGTTCCGGGGTACGGGAGTGACTGCCTAGCTTCGACTAGGCGCCGATACTTATCTGGGATCTGGCTGAATGGTGACAATACTGTATACTTTGATGCAGAGTGTACAGGTTGGGATCTTAATGTGGACTGAGAGAAAATGTTACGCCGTTTGAGAATTGTTAAATAGAATTATATATATAAATAAATATATATATGTATATATATATATATATATATATATATATATATATATATATATATATATATATATATATATATATATATATATATATATATATATATATATATATATATATATATATATATACTATATATATATATATATATATATATATATATATATATATATATATATATATATATATATATATATATGCATTATTTTATTATTATCACACTGGCCGATTCCCACCAAGGCAGGGTGGCCCGAAAAAGCAAAACTTTCACCATCATTCACTCCATCACTGTCTTCCAGAAGGGTGCTTTACACTACAGTTTTTAAACTGCAACATTAACACCCCTCCTTCAGAGTGCAGGCACTGTACTTCCCATCTCCAGGACTCAAGTCCGGCCTGCCGGTTTCCCTGAATCCCTTCATAAATGTTACTTTGCTCACACTCCAACAGCACGTCAAGTATTAAAAACCATTTGTCTCCATTCACTCCTATCAAACACGCTCACGCATGCCTGCTGGAAGTCCAAGCCCCTCGCACACAAAACCTCCTTTACCCCCTCCCTCCAACCCTTCCTAGGCCGACCCCTACCCCGCCTTCCTTCCACTACAGACTGATACACTCTTGAAGTTATTCTGTTTCGCTCCGTTCTCTCTACATGACCGAACCACCTCAACAACCCTTCCTCAGCCCTCTGGACAACAGTTTTGGTAATCCCGCACCTCCTCCTAACTTCCAAACTACGAATTCTCTGCATTATATTCACACCACACATTGCCCTCAGACATGACATCTCCACTGCCTCCAGCCTTCTCCTCGCTGCAACATTCATCACCCATGCTTCACACCCATATAAGAGCGTTGGTAAAACTATACTCTCATACATTCCCCTCTTTGCCTCCAAGGACAAAGTTCTTTGTCTCCACAGACTCCTAAGTGCACCACTCACTCTTTTTCCCTCATCAATTCTATGATTCACCTCATCTTTCATAGACCCATCCGCTGACACGTCCACTACCAAATATCTGAATACGTTCACCTCCTCCATACTCTCTCCCTCCAATCTGATATTCAATCTTTCATCACCTAATCTTTTTGTTATCCTCATAACCTTACTCTTTCCTGTATTCACCTTTAATTTTCTTCTTTTGCACACCCTACCAAATTCATCCACCAATCTCTGCAGCTTCTCTTCAGAATCTCCCAAGAGCACAGTGTCATCAGCAAAGAGCAGCTGTGACAACTCCCACTTTGTGTGTGATTCTTTATCTTTTAACTCCACGCCTCTTGCCAAGACCCTCGCATTTACTTCTCTTACAACCCCATCTATAAATATATTAAACAACCACGGTGACATCACACATCCTTGTCTAAGGCCTACTTTTACTGGGAAAAAATTTCCCTCTTTTCTACATACTCTAACTTGAGCCTCACTATCCTCGTAAAAACTCTTCACTGCTTTCAGTAACCTACCTCCTACACCATACACTTGCAACATCTGCCACATTGCCCCCCTATCCACCCTGTCATATGCCTTTTCCAAATCCATAAATGCCACAAAGACCTCTTTAGCCTTATCTAAATACTGTTCACTTATATGTTTCACTGTAAACACCTGGTCCACACACCCCCTACCTTTCCTAAAGCCTCCTTGTTCATCTGCTATCCTATTCTCCGTCTTACTCTTAATTCTTTCAATTATAACTCTACCATACACTTTACCAGGTACACTCAACAGACTTATCCCCCTATAATTTTTGCACTCTCTTTTATCCCCATTGCCTTTATACAAAGGAACTATGCATGCTCTCTGCCAATCCCTAGGTACCTTACCCTCTTCTATACATTTATTAAATAATTGCACCAACCACTCCAGAACTATATCCCCACCTGCTTTTAACATTTCTATCTTTATCCCATCAATCCCGGCTGCCTTACCCCCTTTCATTTTACCTACTGCCTCACGAACTTCCCCCACACTCACAACTGGCTCTTCCTCACTCCTACAAGATGTTATTCCTCCTTGCCCTATACACGAAATCACAGCTTCCCTATCTTCATCAACATTTAACAATTCCTCAAAATATTCCCTCCATCTTCCCAATACCTCTAACTCTCCATTTAATAACTCTCCTCTCCTATTTTTAACTGACAAATCCATTTGTTCTCTAGGCTTCCTTAACTTGTTAATCTCACTCCAAAACTTTTTCTTATTTTCAACAAAATTTGTTGATAACATCTCACCCACTCTCTCATTTGCTCTCTTTTTACATTGCTTCACCACTCTCTTAACCTCTCTCTTTTTCTCCATATACTCTTCCCTCCTTGCATCACTTCTACTTTGTAAAAACTTCTCATATGCTAACTTTTTCTCCCTTACTACTCTCTTTACATCATCATTCCACCAATCGCTCCTCTTCCCTCCTGCACCCACTTTCCTGTAACCACAAACTTCTGCTGAACACTCTAACACTACATTTTTAAACCTACCCCATTCCTCTTCGACCCCATTGCCTATGCTCTCATTAGCCCATCTATCCTCCAATAGCTGTTTATATCTTACCCTAACTGCCTCCTCTTTTAGTTTATAAACCTTCACCTCTCTCTTCCCTGATGCTTCTATTCTCCCTGTATCCCATCTACCTTTTACTCTCAGTGTAGCTACAACTAGAAAGTGATCTGATATATCTGTGGCCCCTCTATAAACATGTACATCCTGAAGTCTACTCAACAGTCTTTTATCTACCAATACATAATCCAACAAACTACTGTCATTTCGCCCTACATCATATCGTGTATACTTGTTTATCCTCTTTTTCTTAAAATATGTATTACCTATAACTAAACCCCTTTCTATACAAAGTTCAATCAAAGGGCTCCCATTATCATATATATATATATATATATATATATATATATATATATATATATATATATATATATATATATATATATATATATATATATATATATATATATATATATGCATATATATATATATATATATATATATATATATATATATATATATATATATATATATATATATATATATATATGCATATATTTATTTATTATCACACTGGCCGATTCCCACCAAGGCAGGGTGGCCCGAAAAAGAAAAACTTTCACCATCATTCACTCCATCACTGTCTTGCCAGAAGGGTGCTTTACACTACAGTTTTTAAACTGCAACGTTAACATATATATATATATATATATATATATATATATATATATATATATATATATATATATATATATATATATATATATATATATATATATATATATATATATTTTATATTCTATGTGAACATTTATTAATAAACAGAATACATTTACAGAAGAAAAGATAAACATGAGTACAATGGCACAATGTATCAAAAATCATGAATTTCGTCCAGCTCCTCCGAGGCTGGACGCGTGCCAAGTATGCAGCAAGCGTTTCCCCTCTGGATGGCTACGCTGATGCGCTGGAACATGAAAGTGGCTGCCCTTGGGTCCCTGGTGGTGTCGATGAGTCTGGAACCCAATTCTTTAAGGAAACATGAGACATTTTTTCCCCATGATCCCAAGGTCTTTGATCCAACTGGGACAAATTGATACTGTTGGCTAATGTCCCTGTACTTGCTGATCTTGTACTCCTCCCTGTGGTCAGCAGCTCCTCCCTGTCGCCCCACACTGTGATGGATATAGGTGTCAGCCAGTGTGGACACACAGATATAGTCCAATGCTAAGAGCTTGCTATTCTTCCAAGGATAGATGGTGATCCCGTTGGGGCGGTTTGCTGAGTTGTGGGTATTGTTGGCTGCTAGTGATCGGGGCTCCCTCTCGGCTGGGCATCCAGCTGTAGCAAGGGTTCTCTTAATGATGTCGTTGACCTCATTATGTCTTGCATGCCAGCCCTTGGTTTTGGAACAGTTAAGACCATGTAGACCATATTGGTCTGCTTGCGCTTCGCCTCAAATACACGTACATTCTGTGTGAATTGGGGCAGCAAGGCGCAGAGCCACTGCAATACAGAGGGTCTTAGGGTCGAGTCGCGTTCCCATTGCCGATATGGGAACTGTTTGGAGGAAGTCCCCGGAGTGAGGCGCGCTCACAGCCTGGAGACGGGCAATCTCCCTATCTGATGTTGCAGCCCTGAGCATGTTGGCAAGCACCTTTTCAGCGATCGGACCATCCCAGCTTGACTGTTTGTGAGTCAGTGCTGCACTAGGGTTTGGTGCTGGAGCAGCAAGAGTCTCCCATTCAGTGATGGCACTGACATAGCTAGGGTCTTCTATTCCTGCTGAGTCACTGAGGTTATCAGGAAGAATTTGTCTTATCAACTCGTTTGATGCTATGGGAGAGGATAGGAAAGCTGGTAGAGCAATCTCGGAGGATCTGCGTACTCCTAGCCCTCCAAGCCTGACTGAAAGTGAGGCTTGCAACTACTGTCCATCTTCAAGAGAAAGATTCAATACACTCTCTAGCATGGTCTTAAGGAGAGAGTCATATTTCTTGAGTTTTGGACTGCTGAAGGCTGGGGAGCATCTCAGAAATTAGGTAAGTTTTGGGATTGACAGGCACCTGGTGAGTAGGTAGAAGGCATCGTGTGTGTCAATGTCTTTCATCCTGCTTTCCATCGTCCGGAGGTCTGAGACTTTTTTTCTAGGATCAGATCGATGGCATTGGACCCAAGAGGAGCACCAAGGAGAGTGCTATTGGCTGGATCAATTGCTCGTGCTCCTGGTAAAACGGCACTAATATTCTGGATCATCTGTTGATTGGTAGAAACTATTTCACATTTGGTGGGGTTTAAAGAAAGGCCCAGGCTTTCTCCTATGTCTTTAATTTTACTGATGTCCTCTAGGAGAGATTCTGTTGTGCCAGCTAGGGTACCATCATCCAGGAACCAGATATTGAGCTCGCTGGAGAGTGCTTCCGTGACTTCCTTGATGATCAAACAAAATAGAAAGGGGGTGAGAGGGTCTCCCTGGTGCACGCCCTCACATGAGTCAATTTCATGGTCCTCAAACAATAGTTTGGAAGTCACACTATAACACGATTCTATGAAGGGATAAAGGGAAGGGAAGTTTCTACAAACTACTTGGAGAGCAGCATCCCTTCGACTGAGTTGAAAGCGTTGGCAAAGTCCAATTTGACCAAGGCTTTTTCATCGGACATGTTTTTGATATATACTCGTGCTGCGTGGGCAGCTGCTTCACAGCCCTGTTGAACGCCGAAACCGAGCTGAGTTGGTTTCAGCATTGCAGCAGCCTCTTGACTCACCCTTCTTACTGCAGCCTTGGCGACTAGGCACCGAAGGGTGTTACCCACTGCAATGGGCCTGATTCCGCCATCTTTTTTCCGGACGGAGGGTACACAATGAGGCACCAAAGAAAAGGGCTCTGATGTCCTCTTGGACACTGCCACCAAGGCACAGGTTGGAAAATTTGGTTAGTTCAGACAGCAGCCTCTCTGAAACCTAGCCAAGTGCTGGACTGAGTATTTAAGTGTTGAGGTCTTAAACCGGTGAAACCTCCTGCTGAGCCCTGTGGAAATGACATAGCAGCTTTATACACATCAGCATTCTGTAAGGTTAGATGTTCTTCGCCTGCTGCAATGTCAGGGAGTTCAATATTGGTACTGGGAGCCCTGGGTGGATGTTTGTCCTTCAGAGCTTGCGCCGTGCTGACGTCCTTGGGAGCGATGGTATCCTCACTGGTTATAAGTCTCAGAGCTCCAATAGTGTTACCCTCTTCTATTTTTTTGCTAATTTGAGCTCTGATTTTTGAGGCGTCGGGTGTCCTGTTGTTGGCATTTGCCCGGCGGGTGTTTGCCGCCCTAGGGGGGGAGGGAGACGGACGAGATTGTCATCCCTTGGGAATGCATTTATTGCCCTAATAACATGTGTTGCTAGTGACTTGTCCCTCCTTGGTGGGACAGCCAAACAGGCATTGCCAAAAAGCAGCAGGTTGTGCCAGGATATGTTGTTTGAAGGAGCATCGTTGACTTTCTTCAGAAGGTCAGTGAATTTGCTAGCAGCTTGAGGGCGAGGTGCTTTGGGGATATATATATATATATATATATATATATATATATATATATATATATATATATATATATATATATATATATATATATGTCTTTATATTTGTATGGATTGTTGAAGTCCTTGATGGATGGACTAAACGTCTTATCAGTAAATGACATAAGCTACACACTGTGACTTATTCACACACTTGTCGGTATATTTTTCCATTGATATTTGTTCACACGATGCCTTTCAAGAACATAAAGATATAACCTGATAAGCTAAATAAACTACACACTTCTGACCTGTAACTTGAAGAGAAAACTTTACGAGGGAAAACTTTGGAACGAAACGACATCTAAATTGTCCTCATCAAATTATGGGTTAATTCTGGAGTGATCCAGTCAAGGTCTTGTAATTTTTGTTCGTAATGACTGACTATATTATAAAAGTAACTAAGAACAACGGGGAACTGGCGTAATTTATAATATATGAAAAATATTGCAACATTTACAGCAATGTTATTAATAGTTCATTCTAAAAGTAAAATTTAGAGAAAACCTAAAGATTGTTTTAGCAACTGATGTTGCAAAGGAAAAGAAAACCTAGAACTCTGGCCAACACACAAGCATACTAGAACATTAAACCTAATAAAAATTTAATGCAAATAAACAAGACTCTTTGTAAAGAATATTGTAGAGAACAACGAAGGAAAAATATAAGAATTTAATCAGAAGAAGTAATGTGGCATCGACACCATGCCTAACCCTTCTAGGGTCCGAGCCTTTAGCTCATAAGACTGTCATTCCCATTGCCCCTTTGCGGCGGGGATGGCAGACCAGAGAGGCCTAGCTTGTGGCTAGGCCTGGGGACAGTTGGTCCCAAAGATGAGGAGGTACTTGTGCCTCCTCCCATGGGAGACTTAGGTCTCAGAACTCCCTCACTTGGAAAAGGCCCGGGCCGGGAGAATACCGGCTAATCTTTAATAATAATAATAAAGTAATGTGGAAGAAATTTAATAAGAAAAATACAACGTGTCTTTACAAAAATAACATTAAAAGAATTTAACTTAACCACACAATATATAAAAGAAAATGAACCCAGGTAAAATATTCATTGGTATACCGAAGAGTTTTAAACTTGGGTTATACGAGCTTTAACATATTTAAAACTTCATTAGCAAAAGAGTTAGTCGAAAATTTTAAATTGCATTATAGTGTGTCAGAATTTAAAAAGATGGAAACGAAGAGACTCTTAGAGGTATGGGCTTAGAAATGAAAGATCGACACCATGCCTAACCCTTCTATGGTAGGGTAGGTGCCTGAGCCCGAGCCTTTAGCTCATAAGACTGTCATTCCCATTTGCTCCCTTGAGGCGGGAATGGCAGACCAGAGAGGCCTAGCTTGTGGCTAGGCCTGGGGACAGTTGGTCCCAAAGATGAGGAGGTACTTGTGCCTCCTCCCATGGGAGACTTAGGTCTCAGACACTCCCTAAAGAGGGAGCCAAGGCCGGGCCACCACTTGGAACAGGCCCGGGCCGGGAGAATACCGGCTAATCTTTAATAATAATAAGAAGAAGAAATGAAAAATAATGAGTATGGATATTTGACTTAGGCTTTGATATTAGGAATCTTAATAATAACAGTCATGGAGTAACTCTGGGTAATGATAATTTCAGAAATTGTGTAAAAGCAAAGATAAATAGGAAAACTGTGCAGAAAAAAAGAAACATATAATAGTATTTTAAGCTAACAATCGAAGTGCAAGAAATAAGATTAATGAATTACGTTTGGTAGCATGTGCTGGGAACTTTGATATCATTGCATTAACTGAAACCTGGTATGACTTAAAGTGTCGGGATATGATTTCTGAGTGTAATATTGAAGGGTTAAAGTTGTTCCATGTGGATAGATATAATGGGAAGGGGGGAAGAGTTGCATTATATGTTCGAGAAAATATTAACTGTTGCATAAAAACAGGTATAATAATAGATGGACTAGTACAGAATCTGTTTGGGTAGAGTTTGTAGAGGGTCATGAAAAACTAATTCTAGGTGTAATATACCGACCTCCAGGTTTGGATCACGATAGAGAGAGACTTCTTTAGGACGAAATTGTTAGGGCTTCTAGACACACTAACGTAGTGATAGTAGGAGATTTTAACTTTAGTCAAATTGACTAGACATCTTTGACCGGTAATCTGGAGCCCAGTGACTTTGCGGAAACAGTTCAGGACTGTTTTCTGAAGCAGTGTGTAACAGAGCCTACCAGGGGTAATAATCTGCTCGACCTAGTCTTGTCAAATAAGGAAACACTCGTAAATAATCTGTAGATCACTGAAGAGCTTGGCGCAAGTGATCACAAATCCATCACTTTTAGCATTAACTGGGAATACAAGAATAATGATAATACGGTAGCAATCCCTGATTGTCGTTCTGCCTGTCTAATCTCGATTGGGGTTATCTAGTTAATGATTTTATTGTTGATGATCATACTTATGATTACGAAGGGATCTGCGTTTATGATTTTTTTCTTAATAATGTACATTGTGCTCAGAGTATATACATTCCCAAGAGAGAAATTAGGTCTAATAATAACGATCCCAAATGGGTCAGATATCTTCCAGCCAAGAAAAGCTAACCTAACTTGAAGGAAGAGGCGAGTAGTAGACGGAGGCTTGTTACCAACATAGAACATAAGAACATAAGAATGGAGGAACACTGCAGTGTTTGTTGTCTCGGGGATTAATTGACAGTAAAATGAGAAATACATGTTTTTGTATTTACTTACGTCAACAGATGACTTCACAGAATTAAACCTCAGAATATCCAAAAGAAAACTTAACTCTTCTTTAGAGTTTACAGAGCTCCTCTTTACGAAAGTAAACTAATTATAAATTTTTTTTTATTTTATTTAAAACAGTGAGATACAAAATGACAGAAATATATTAAAAAGATACACGACAAAAGATTACTGCACAAGAATCTCACTTAACCCGAACACATAATAACAACACCATACAGTACAATGGTATTACACTCTCACACACAAAACACTGTATATTACAGTGGTATTACACTCTCACACACAACACACTGTATATTACAGTGGTATTACACTCTCACACACAACACACCGTATATTACAGTGGTATTACACTCTCACACACAACACACCGTATATTACAGTGGTATTACACTCTCACACACAACACACCGTATATTACAGTGGTATTACACTCTCACACACAACACACCGTATATTACAGTGGTATTACACTCTCACACACAACACACCGTATATTACAGTGGTATTACACTCTCACACACAACACACCGTATATTACAGGGGTATTACACTCTCACACACAACACACCGTATATTACAGTGGTATTACACTCTCACACACAACACACCGTATATTACAGTGATATTACACTCTCACACACAACACACCGTATATTACAGTGGTATTACACTCTCACACACAACACACCGTATATTACAATGGTATTACACTCTCACACACAACACACCGTATATTACAGTGGTATTACACTCTCACACACAACACACCGTATATTACAGTGGTATTACACTCTCACACACAACACACCGTATATTACAATGGTATTACACTCTCACACACAACACACCGTATATTACAGTGGTATTACACTCTCACACACAACACACCGTATATTACAGGGGTATTACACTCTCACACACAACACACCGTATATTACAGTGGTATTACACTCTCACACACAACACACCGTATATTACAGTGGTATTACACTCTCACACACAACACACCGTATATTACAGTGGTATTACACTCTCACACACAACACACCGTATATTACAGTGGTATTACACTCTCACACACAACACACCGTATATTACAGTGGTATTACACCCTCACACACAACACACCGTATATTACAGTGGTATTACACCCTCACACACAACACACCGTATATTACAGTGGTATTACACCCTCACACACAACACACCGTATATTACAGTGGTATTACACCCTCACACACAACACACCGTATATTACAGTGGTATTACACCCTCACACACAACACACCGTATATTACAGTGGTATTACACTCTCACACACAACACACCGTATATTACAGTGGTATTACACTCTCACACACAAAACACCGTATATTACAGTGGTATTACACTCTCACACACAACACACCGTATATTACAGTGATATTACACTCTCACACACAACACACCGTATATTACAGTGGTATTACACTCTCACACACAAAACACCGTATATTACAGTGGTATTACACTCTCACACAACACACCGTATATTACAGTGGTATTACACTCACACACAACACACTATACATTACAGTGATATTGCTTTATTTGTTGAAGAACTCCACTAACAAGGTTACATATTACAAAACATCAAACACTAGGATCATAAAAATAAGTCTGGCCGAGAGAGATATCCCAGAAACGTGGAGGAATCAGATCCATTGCTACAAACAACTGCCTCCATCGCCTCGTTGCCAGAGCAACAGTGAGAATACTCTGTAATGCAGCAACCATGCTGAAACTAATTTCGCTGGGTAGTCTAGATTCCCCAGAGCAGCAAAGCAGCAGCCGTCACAGCACTTGCATACACTGCTAAACTCACACACCAGAAAGCTTTAATTTACTTTATTTTACAAATGCCTTTAATTTAAAGGACGAGCTTTACTCCAAGCTGTTCATCGTCATTTTCCTACAATTTGCCTGGTCATCCAATCATGCTGCAACGACGATTCTGCTTCTCTCCGTTGATCACTAAAGTTGATTCGTTTTCAGGGTGTCCCCTTGAGCCCCTTTGTCGTTAAACAGTCAATATTTCCTGCTCTTTAGCCAGAAATATCAAACATGTTAAATATTTCTCCAAAATTTTTATTTTCGACAATTATATATAATGAATTGATATATATTTATGTTGTATGGCTTTAATTTTTTTTTCCACAACAACATATTCATGTAGCTTAATTTTAATCTGTATTATTTAGAATAATTTTCGTATGATTTTAAGCTAATTATCGTACTAATAACTTAAACAAATATTAGTTATTGTTATTGAGGAAATTATTTAAATTGCTTATTTATTTCTTGCCAAAATATGCAAGTGTTATGAAGCAGTCCGTCATCCAGCCTTAAAACACACACACACACACACACACACACACACACACACACACACACACACACACACACACACACACACACACACACACACACACACACACACACACACACACACACACTACCAGTGAACAATCCTACGAGTGTTAACTAAAGATATTAGTTAAAAAATAGTTGAGAGGAAGCCTGAAATCATTAATTTTTCAAAGTGCCAAACCGTTGTGGGTCTACTAGGCACTGTTGCCACACAGATTCAAACATACAAAGATCAAAGCGAGTGTGGAAGCGGGTGTTCAAGAATTACCAGCGTTTTGTTAACAAGTGAAATGTGGGGCAGCATACAGCGAGAGTGAAAAAGTTAATACGCAAAAGGAGAAAGGAAAAATAAAATATACAAAAAGGGAAGGTGGCAGTAGTAGGCCTGCTGAAGCAGTGACGTCACAACAGTTGTATGTCATTATACATATAAAGTGTAACACCGAATGTGAAGTGTATTCTGCCATAAGTGAAAAGTGAAATCACTTGAGGAATGTGGGATGCATGAGCATATATGGTTATGAACATCATGGGTGAAGGAGTTACAAAATAGTGATAGAAGGTGTGAGGGAAAAGTTCAACAGATAGGAGTAGCGATCGAGTATATGGTAACGATAGTTTGATTGCTGGCTGCTTGTTAAGGTAGGGTCAGTCTCGCTCCCGCTATCCCCTCCCCCCCCTTTTTCCCCACCCTGAAAGGTGACGTGTGGGGCTCCGGCCAAACAGTAATCACTCAACACTCAGCTCCCAGCACAACTGTAAGTAAAAGCCTCTGTTCGTATTCTAGTGGATATTGGTTGAAAGCTTCACTTTTGACCAATAATAAACTTAGTAATTTCAGTTTTAAGCTCCACATAAGACTTTTCGATAATCACCACCTTTTTTAAGTATCTTGCACTTATCACTTTGCACTTAGCAGTGGGTAACCTGTCTCTCTTTCCAGCTTGGAATGACAGATCGGGTCACCTGCCAACCAACGAGAAGTGTTGAAGGAGACAGACTGAAACAGCTCATGAGACGTCATTCATAATCTACCTACCTGATTAATTGTACAGGACACTACCCCTCATCTTTGCAGTGGTAAAGAACCTGCGTTCCTGTCATCTGGACTGACTATTCAAGGCTATAGAGTATAGACTCTGTGAAGAACTAGTCATTGGGTTGTCACTCAACACCTGTGACCTCCCTCCCCCATCATCAGCAACGGCTACAATTTCTACAAGACGGTGACAACATCAACCAGACACCCCAGTTTACTTGTACATATCAGCGTTGAATTCAAATGGCAGTTTTTCATTTCACTTTTAATTTTTCTTTCAAGTAGGATACACCTTCATATTTCAATGTTTTATCTTTGCATTACTAAATAATAAAGTGTTTATCTTTGTGAATTGTTATTCTTTTTCTATTCATTAATTTTCCTGAGGAGGAGCCAGCCTTGGTAATACTGTCTGAAGTTGTTACAGGGCTGAGTAAGCCTTCACAAGTGGCGACCTTGCCAGGATCAACTCGAATGAATCAAGATTCAACTCCATCTCGAATCTACCATTGGAACTTCAATGCTGCATACTACAGAAGGTCACCACCAGCCCTGAGTAATCATTCTCTATGGTTGGACTACAGTACAGGTATTTAAAAGATTTGGTGATTGGTATAGTCTCAATTTATTGTAAGTCAAGTTCTGTAAATTCAACATTGTAATCTTTATAGAGAATAAACTTTGAATTTGAATTTGAAGTCAAGGCAGGATATACTAGTTTATTCTGTCACCTTTATTCTTGAGCTTGAAACGATTTGGAGGAATAGACTCTAGGGACCCGAGATTTTCCAGTGCAAGTTGTTTCATTGAGCTCTTTATTGTATCAAGGGAACTGTCGTAGGACACTCTTGATTTGTTGGTGAGAAGATTGGATGGTCAAGGGACCCCATTCTACTTACTGTTTGCTCGGAGCCGGTATAGAACCCTCCGTTTTCATTCACACATACTGTTTAATCGAAGCAGGGATAGAACCCTCCGATTTACTTACAGTTTGAGCTGAGCAGGAATTGAACCCTCCGTTTTCTTTGATATATCCGTTTCATTTTCCCCTGGTAGTTTAAGTTATTCTTGCAAGTATGGAGGAATACCAGTTTTGGATGAGTGCTGGGAGTAAGTTAGGAATAACAGGGAAAAATTTAGAAGCTTTCATTAGTGCTAAGATCCAGGAAAGAATAGAGAAGGAAAGAATTGAGAGAGAAGAAAGACAGAAAGAGAAAGAGAGGAGAAAAAGGAGAGAGAATCGAAAGAGAGGAGAAAAAGGAGAGAGAGAGAATCGAAAGAGAGGAGAAAAAGGAGAGAAATCGAATTGAAAGAGAGAACCAAGAAAGGCAGTTAGAAAGAGAAAGAGGGGATAAAAAGGAGAGAGATCGAATTGAAAGAGAAAACAAAGAAAGAGAAAGAGAGGAGAAAAAGGAGCGTGATAGACTTGATTGTGAGAAGAGAGCTAGAGTACGTGAGGAACAAGCTAGGTTAAGAGAACTTGAGGAAAGAGCAAAAGATAGAGAACATGAGTTAAGAGAAAGAGAAAAAGATCGGGAGGTAGAGAAATCTCGCCTTGAATTAGAGAATAAAAAGTTAACTTTTACACAACAGCAATTAGAGGAAGGAGTAATTGAACATCATGCAGCTAGTGCACATATTCCAACACCTAATTTACCTCCCTTCACAGAGGGTGAAGACATTACTTCATACATTATCAGGTTTGAAAATACCACTATCCTCTGTGAATGGCCTGCTGACACCTGTGCTACCAGGTTAGGTATGTTATTTTCTGGTACAGCTTTGAATATCTATGCAACTTTGTCGCAGGATATATGTAATTATAACCTACTGAAGAAGGCAATCCTTAAAGCATATCAAAAAACCACAAATTCTTATAGGAAAGATTTCAGGTATGCCACCTTACAGCATGACCAAAACTTTTAGCAGTTACAGGTAACACTCTTTCGTTTGTTGGACTTTTGGACAGAGAGTTCAGGAATTGATCACAGTTATGAATCTCTTAGAGACTTCATGGTTGCTGACCAGTTCCTGACAGCTCTTCCTCACCAGATACGAACATTCATTAGAGAACGTAACCTGATTAAAGCTGAGGAAGTTGCTGAGGCCACTGACTTGTATGCTGAGGCTCACAATTCCTATAAAGACCAAAAGGGATCGAACCCTAAGGGCAAGGGTTCACCAGATCAAAAGAAAACAAAGCCTCTAATAGAAAGCAAACTAACTTCTTTTATTCCTGTTTGTCATTTATGTGGTGTTAAGGGACATAAACGTCCCGATTGTCCTAAGAAGGTCCAAAAAGTTGGAAGATGTTTTAAAGACTGTAATGACCAGGCTCCCTTCTGTTCAGGAACAGTTAACGGACTTAATGTATCTACTATTTTACGAGATACTGGATGCACATGCATAGTCATTTCTGATAAGCTGTTCCCTAACCTTAAAGAAACTCATTCCTCTGCTATTCTTTCAGACTACTTGGGCCGTACAGACACTTTTCCTACCATCCGTTGTTACATTAGGTCTAAATGGTTCACAGGTTGGTCTGAAGCCGTACTAGCTCCCATCACTTCTTGCTCCGTACTAATAGGTAATGTAAAGGGTGCCATTCTTCCTTCTGAGGTTGACCATTCATCACCAAAGATGGATATAAGTGTTTCAGATCCTCTTCCTGTAGAATCAGAGAAGCCCCTCGAAAGTTCAGATGAGGCAATGTCTCGGGAAATTCATGTGGGGTTAGAAACCAGTGATACTACTCTCGAAAGCGAGATAGTAGAATCACCGGTTCACTTGTTAGATGAAAGCGAGGATATCACCTCTGATACTATAAATGGGCTAGGGCTCAGACCAAAGCCCAGGCTTCTCCTACTGTCCATCCTTTGATTTTCCCTGACTTTAAGCCTTTAGATATATCGAAGGACTCCTTTGTCAATTTACAACGTAATTGCCCTTCTCTTCAGAATTGCCATAATGCCGCTAGACAAAATCAAGTTATCAAAAGGAAAAACTTTTCATATAAATTTGAATATATAAAAGGTATTTTTTTTTATTATCACACTGGCCGATTCCCACCAAGGCAGGGTGGCCCGAAAAAGAAAAACTTTCACCATCATTCACTCCATCACTGTCTTGCCAGAAGGGTGCTTTACACTACAGTTTTTAAACTGCAACATTAACACCCCTCCTTCAGAGTGCAGGCACTGTACTTCCCATCTCCAGGACTCAAGTCCGGCCTGCCGGTTTCCCTGAATCCCTTCATAAATGTTACTTTGCTCACACTCCAACAGCACGTCAAGTATTAAAAACCATTTGTCTCCATTCACTCCTATCAAACACGCTCACGCATGCCTGCTGGAAGTCCAAGCCCCTCGCACACAAAACCTCCTTTACCCCCTCCCTCCAACCCTTCCTAGGCCGACCCCTACTCCGCCTTCCTTCCACTACAGACTGATACACTCTTGAAGTCATTCTGTTTCGCTCCATTCTCTCTACATGTCCGAACCACCTCAACAACCCTTCCTCAGCCCTCTGGACAACAGTTTTGGTAATCCCGCACCTCCTCCTAACTTCCAAACTACGAATTCTCTGCATTATATTCACACCACACATTGCCCTCAGACATGACATCTCCACTGCCTCCAGCCTTCTCCTCGCTGCAACATTCATCACCCATGCTTCACACCCATATAAGAGCGTTGGTAAAACTATACTCTCATACATTCCCCTCTTTGCCTCCAAGGACAAAGTTCTTTGTCTCCACAGACTCCTAAGTGCACCACTCACTCTTTTTCCCTCATCAATTCTATGATTCACCTCATCTTTCATAGACCCATCCGCTGACACGTCCACTCCCAAATATCTGAATACGTTCACCTCCTCCATACTCTCTCCCTCCAATCTGATATTCAATCTTTCATCACCTAATCTTTTTGTTATCCTCATAACCTTACTCTTTCCTGTATTCACCTTTAATTTTCTTCTTTTGCACACCCTACCAAATTCATCCACCAATCTCTGCAGCTTCTCTTCAGAATCTCCCAAGAGTACAGTGTCATCAGCAAAGAGCAGCTGTGACAACTCCCACTTTGTGTGTGATTCTTTATCTTTTAACTCCACGCCTCTTGCCAAGACCCTCGCATTTACTTCTCTTACAACCCCATCTATAAATATATTAAACAACCACGGTGACATCACACATCCTTGTCTAAGGCCTACTTTTACTTGGAAAAAATTTCCCTCTTTCCTACATATTCTAACTTGAGCCTCACTATCCTCGTAAAAACTCTTCACTGCTTTCAGTAACCTACCTCCTACACCATACACTTGCAACATCTGCCACATTGCCCCCCTATCCACCCTGTCATACGCCTTTTCCAAATCCATAAATGCCACAAAGACCTCTTTAGCCTTATCTAAATACTGTTCGCTTATATGTTTCACTGTAAACACCTGGTCCACACACCCCCTACCTTTCCTAAAGCCTCCTTGTTCATCTGCTATCCTATTCTCCGTCTTACTCTTAATTCTTTCAATAATAACTCTACCATACACTTTACCAGGTACACTCAACAGACTTATCCCCCTATAATTTTTGCACTCTCTTTTATCACCTTTGCCTTTATACAAAGGAACTATGCATGCTCTCTGCCAATCCCTAGGTACCTTACCCTCTTCCATACATTTATTAAATAATTGCACCAACCACTCCAAAACTATATCCCCACCTGCTTTTAACATTTCTATCTTTATCCCATCAATCCCGGCTGCCTTACCCCCTTTCATTTTACCTACTGCCTCACGAACTTCCCCCACACTCACAACTATCTTGTATAAATCAGTATTCAAATTAAATTCAGATGAGATAGACTATTCCATCTTAGTTGTTCCAAGTCAATGCAGAGAGACTGTTCTTAAAATGGCTCATGACCTGCCAGTGGCCGGACATTTCTTGCATAGTAAAACCTTAAATAAAATTAGGGAAACCTATTTTTGGCCCAAAACGTCCTCAGATATCACTACCTATTGTAGATGGTGTAAAGTATGCCAACTGTCATCCTCCCGAGGTACCCGGCGAGTATCTATGGTCAAAATGCCTATCTTTAAGGTACCGTTTGAAAGAGTAGCTATTGACTTTGTTGGTCCTTTATCACCACTTTCATCTGGGGGACATAGATATATATTAACATTAGTTGATTATGCTTCGAGTTTCCCTGAAGTCGTACCCTTAAAGACCATAACTACTACAGAGGTGGCTGAAGCCCTTTTGTCCATCTTCTCCAGAGTGGGCATTCCTAGAGAAATTTTGTCTGACCATGGGACACAATTCACATCTGACTTAATACAACATCTCTACCAACTTCTGGGAGTGAAGCCTCTCTTCACCACAGCCTATCATCCCAGCTGTAATGGGAGGATTGAGCGCCAGCATTCGGTTCTCAAGTCCATTTTACGGAAACTTTGCATCGTTACCTACCCTGTGCTTTGTTTACCATGAGGGAAGTTCCCAGTGACTCTTTGGGGTTTTCACCTTTTGAACTTCTCTATGGTAGACAGGCCAGAGATCCATTGTCCATCCTTCATGACCTGTGGACTAATGAGGACGTGAATACTGAGGTTCAGTCTTCTTATCAGTTTCTCCTTGACCTTAGATCCAAACTTGAGGAGACCTCTGACATAGTTTCGAAAAACTTAAGCTTGTCAATGGACCAGTATAAAACCTATTTTGATTCCAAAAGTCAGAGGAGAAGTTTTAAAGCAGGGGATGAAGCTCTGGTACTTTTGCCTATCAAGTCAAATAAATTATTAGTAGCATGGAAAGGTCCATATAAGGTATTAAAAATTTGTGGGAAGGTTGATTACCTCATAGAAGTCAAGGGGAAACCTAAGCTTTATCATATCAACATCCTTAAGAAATATTACCGAAGAAATTTGGTTAAATGCTATGCATAGTATAAGTGGCTTTGGCATGCTGCTCTTCTGTATTTTTTTGTACCTCTGTAAGTGTGCTCAAATAATAAATAAATAAATAAATAAATAAATTTAGTTTTTCCACACAAACTTGATAAGACAACTGAGTGTAAGGTGTGCGTAATTGACACCTCTAACGTAGACTATGACAGAGAACTACATGACTTGGTGACTCTTGACCACTCGGATGCAACAAACATTAATATCAATGAGTCTTTGGATGACCATAAGAAACATGAACTACTTCAATGTGTGAGTAACTTCTCAGATGTTTTTACTGATATTCCAGGTGCCACCTCCACGATAGTCCATAAGAGTGACTTAGTTACGGACAATCCTATCAAACGGAAATTATACCCAGTTCCAGTTCACCTTAGGGATGTATTTGACCGAGAGGTGAACAAATTATTAAAACTTAAGATCATTGAACCTTCAGTATCTGCATATTGCTCACCAGTAGTCATGGTTAAGAAGGAGGATAATTCATATAGACTTGCATCTCGGTGGGATGCTGAGCCTATGCCCTTAATAGATAGCGATCAACACAAATTTTATGATCTTCCTTCTTTTCAGAGATTGGTATTGCACAGGCATATCATCAAGTAATGTTAGATCCTTCTTCTAAGCAGTACACCGCTTTTCTTACCCACCAAGGACTGATGCAGTATAGAACTATGCCCTTCGGTTTGGTAACTGCCTGTGCTACCTACGTGAGACTGATGAGAAAGGTTTTGGAAAATATGCCAAATGTTTCAGTTTATTTTGATAACATTTACGTAATGACTTCGACGTGGAGCAAGCATATCCAAACATTAACGTCAGTTTTACGTAGGTTACGTTCACATGGCCTCACTGCCAAGCCAATGAAATGCTTCCTTGGGTATAACAAGATTAGATATCTTGGACTGATCCTTTCTAATAACTCTCTGCAGCCTCTCCCCAGTAAGGTCGAAGCTTTATTAGAATTTAAATTCCCCAAAACCAAGAAGCTCATGCATAGCTTTCTTGGTTCTGTAAATTTTTATGCATGGTTTATCCCAAACCTTACTGTTACAGGCATCTTATCCGACTTCCTTAAAAAGTCTGTGAAGGAACCTCTTGAACTTTCCGACGTAGCTTGAGAAAAGTTTAATGAGATTAAGAATATCTTCTCAAAAGTTCCTATACTTAAGATCCCAGATATTAACAAAACATTTTGTTTAAGAACTGATGCCTCCAACACCGGCTTAGGTGTGGTGTTACTACAATACCATGATGGTACTCCCTTCCCTGTATGCTTCCTATGCCAGAAACTCTTTCCTGCAGAAACGAGATACTCCACCATAGCTTAAATTTTATTTACTGGGAAAAGAATTCATTTTAGAGATGTATCACAAACCTTTGATATACCTAGAAACATTTAAGGGAACCAACAGTCACCTCCTGAGGTGGACATTGGCACTCCAAGCTTTTAAGTTTCATATTATATATATCAATGGTTCATCCAATTATTTCTCTGACTGGTTAAGTCGTGACAGTGAGTAGAAGATTTGGTGCCTTACACGACTTCCACATGTTAGAACATTCTCCTCGCCTATTCTTCTTATACTTCTTGACTATAAGTCTTGGCATGGGGGAGTGTGAGGGAAAAGTTCAACAGATAGGAGTAGCGAGCGAGTATATGGTAACGATAGTTTGATTGCCGGCTGCTTGTTAAGGTAGGGTCAGTCTCGCTCCCGCTATCCCCTCCCTTCTTTTTCCCCATCCTGAAAGGTGACGTGTGGGGCTCCGGCCAAACAGTAATCACTCAACACTCAGCTCCCAGCACAACTGTAAGTAAAAGCCTCTGCTCCTATTCTAGTAGATATTGGTTGAAAGCTTCACTTTTGACCAATAATAAACTTAGTCCTTTCAGTTTTAAGCTCCACATAAGAGTTCGATAATCACCACCTTTTTTAAGTATCTTGCACTTATCATGGAGAGTGATTTCTTAAGCAGTGGGTAACCTGTCTCTCTTTCCAGCTTGGAATGACAGATCGGGTCACCTGCCAACCAACGAGAAGTGTTGAAGGAGACAGACTGAAACAGCCCATGAGACGTCATTCATAATCTACCTACCTGATTAATTGTATAGGGCACTACCCCTCATCTTTGCAGTGGTAAAGAACCTGCGTTCCTGTCATCTGGACTGACTATTCAAGGCTATAGAGTATAGACTCTGTGAAGAATTAGTCATTGGGTTGTCGCTCAAAACCTGTGACCTCCCCTCATCATCATCAACGGCTACAATTTCTACAAGACGGTGTCAACATCAACCAGACACCCCAGTTAACTTGTACATATTAGCATTGAATTCAAATGGCAATTTTTCATTTCATTTTTCATTTTTCTTTCAAGTAGGATACACCTTCATTTTTTAATATTTTATCTTTACATTACTAAATAATAGTGTTTATCTTTGTGAATTATTATTCTTTTTCTATTCATTAATTTTCCTGAGGAGGAGCCAGCCTTGGTAATACTGTCTGAAGTTGTTACAGGGCTGAGTAAGCCTTCACAGAAGGCCTATGTACGACGACTACGTCATCAGCATCTGGCAACTTGTCATCACACCACTGCCAGCACAAGTATTGCTCACCTGTTGAGGTTGCATGTTGCATGGTTCTGAGTTCTGGTCTTGCATCACTGTTGGATACTGGTCACTCACTCCTGCAAGCTATTACCAGAATTAGAGTAGAAATAGCATAGACGAGAGTGCATGGAGTGAAGCAGTAGCGAGGAATAACGTAACACACTTAAGCAGAGACAAGCTAAATTTTACAACCTAGCTACTTTCTGTATTTTATAAGTAGAATCGATAAGTGTTAGAAGTATTGGTAAGCTTAGAATTACTGGTATTTACCGGTATTTATTAGCAGTATGAATGCTTAGAATTGGGGGCACACACACACACACACACACACACACACACACACACACACACACACACACACACACACACATACACATACACACACACACACACACACACACACACACACACACACACACACATGATAATGACATACAAAATACTGAGAGGAATTGACAAGGTGGACAAAAACAGGATGTTCCAGAGATGGGAGACAGCAACAATGGGACACAGGTGGAAGTTGAAGACAAATGAATCACAAGTATGTTAGGAAAAGTATTTCTTCAGCCACAGAGTAGTCAGCAAGTGGAATAGTTTGGGAAGTGATGTAGTGGAGGCAGGATCCATACATAGCTTTAAGCAGAGGTATGATAAAGCTCACGGTTCAGGGAGAGTGACCTAGTAGCGATCAGTGAAGAGGCGGGGCCAGGAGCTCGGACTCGACCCCTGAAACCTCAACTAGGTGAGTACAACTAGGTGAGTGAGTACACATACACTCACACACACACACACACACCCACACACACACACACACACACACACAGAGGAACAAGCACATGTAAAAGCTGTAGTACACATGCACACACTCACACATACACAGGATTTCACACCTTCCTGTGAACTGACCATCTAAACCTTACTCCTTCTCTCTCTCTCCCTCTCTCACTACCTGTGTCCCTCTCTTCCTATCTCTCTACCTATCACTCTCTACCTATCTCTCTCTCTCTCTCCCCTCTCCCATCTCTCCACTCTAACATCTCTTCCCTCTAACACCTTCCCCCTCTAACATCTCTCCCCCTCTAACATCTCTCCTCTCTCCCTTTTCCCATCTCTCTCCCCTCCTCCCCTCCTCCCCTCTCTCTCCCCTATCCTCTCTCTCCCCTCTCTCTCTTCCATCTCCCCCTCTTTCCCCCTTCTCCCCCTCTCTCCCCCTCTCTCTCCCCCTCTCTTTGCCTTCTCTCTCTCTCTTTCTCTTCCCCATTTTCCCTTCTCACTCTCCCCCTCTCCTACCCTTCCCTTCTCTCTCTTTCCCCCTCTCTCTCACACTCTCTCTCCCCCTTTCCCTTCTCACTCTCCCCCTCTCTCTCCTTCTACCTTTTCCTTCTCTCTCTCTCTCTCACAAAAAAAATGGTGGGGACTCGCAGGAACCAGGGATCAGATGAGAATGGGTCTGGTAGGGAGGAGTGGATGGAGGAGCAGTGGAAAAGGATGGAACAAGAGTGGGAGAGAAAATGAGGAGAGCTTTCTGAAAAATGGAGAAAGAGCTCTCTGTGAAATTGGAAAAGAGGTTGGAGAAGGAGACAAACAATTGGGAGGCACAAGTTGAAACTGCAGTAGCCAGGATAAGGGCCCTAGAAGTTGAGATAAATAGGTTGAAGCGAGTTACAGGGGCAATGACCAGAGAAGACACAGCATATGAAGCTGAGAGGCCGAACATGAAGGAAGGAGATATGAATTATGCTAAAGTCATATCAGCCTGCCAAGAAAGGCCAAGGAGTGAAAGGGAAGAACAGCTGTGTGCAGATGGAGAGGTTGATAGGTCGAATGCTGAGGCACAACCATGCTATCAAGAGCCACTGGAAAAATCAAGGGAGAAAATGACCACATACAGGCAGGATCCAGAGTCACAGAGGGTGAGGCAATGGGAGGAGGAAAGGGCAAAATCAGTGTTTATCCATTGGCTTCAGGAGAGAGAGGAAAGGACACACATTGAAAGGCGGCAGGAAGAAAGAAAGGAGATTGAGAAAATCATCACGGAAATAGGTGAAGAGATGGATGAGATTGTAAATTTTCAGAGAATAGGGGGGTACTCGAAGGGAAGAAACTGACTGATCAAGCTGATTCTCAGGACGGAAACAGTGCGGAACTGGATCCTCCAAAAGAAATCACGGTTGAAATACTTGGAAGAGTACAAGAGGGTGTTCCTAGACAGAGACAGAACACAAACAGAACGACACCAGCTGAGGGAGAGGACAAAAAAGCTAAAGGAGCTAGGAAAGGAGACAAGGATGGAACCAGCAGAGGTTAGTCAGAGCAGAACAGAGCAGCAAGGGCAAGCACACACACAACTATTCTCAGAACCCCACAACCTATCACACCATCCCAACACACACTACAGTCCATACCCACAGCTTCCACCCAACACCGAGCTATAGAATCCCACAGTATGCTACCAGGTCTCCCACCCTCACAGGCCCCCCAAAACCACAGTGTTGGAAAGGAAACTGAAGGTATGGTACACAAACGCTGATGGAATAACAAATAAGTGGGAGGAGTGGCATGAAAGAGTCAAAGAGGCATCACCGGACATCATAGCTCTCACAGAAACCAAGCTTACAGGTATGATAACAGATGCCATCTTTCCAACGGGATACCAGATCCTGAGTAAAGACAGAGGGAACAGGGGGTGGAGGAGTGGCATTGCTGATCAAAAACCGATGGAATTTTGATGAGATGGAGAGAGGAGACAGCGGAGAAGAAAGTGATTACATAGTGGGAATGCTTCACTCTGGAGGTCCCAAGGTGGTAATAGCAGTGATGTATAACCCACCACAGAACAGCAGGAGGCCAAGGCAAGAGTACAACGAGAGCAATAGAGCAATGGTTGACACACTGGCTGCAGTGGCCAGAAGAGCTCATGCATGCAGGGCAAAGCTCCTGATCATGGGTGACTTTAACCACTAGGAGATGGATTGGGAGAACTTGGAGCCACATGGGGGCCAAGATACATGGAGGGCTAAGATGATGGAGGTGGTACTGGAAAACTTCATGTACCAACACGTAAGGGACACTACAAGAGAGAGAGGAGAGGATGAACCAGCAAGGCTGAACTTATTATTCACCTTGAGTAGTGCAGATATCGAGGACATCACATATGAAAGACCCCTTGGGGCTAGCGATCATGTGGTTTTAAGCTTCGAATACACAGTAGAGCTACAGGTGGAGGGAGAAGCAGGAAGGCCAGGACAAATGAAGCCAAACTACAAGGGGACTACACAGGAATGAGAAACTTCCTGAATGGGGTTCAGTGGGACAGAGAACTGGCAGGGAAGCCAGTTAATGAAATGATGGAATATGTAGCATCAATATGCAAGGAGGCTGAGGAGAGGTTTGTACCCAAGGGTAACGGGAATAATGAAAAATCCAGGATGAGCCCGTGGTTCACCCAAAGGTGCAGGGAGGCAGAAACCAAGTGTGCTAGGGAATGGAAGAAGTATAGAAGGCAAAGGACCCAGGAGAATAAGGAGAGCAGTCGTAGAGCCAGAAATGAATATGCACAGATAAGAAGGGAGGCCCAAAGACAATATGAAAACGACATAGCAGCGAAAGCCAAATCTGACCCGAAACTTTTATACAGCCACATCAGGAGGAAAACAACAGTGAAGGACCAGGTAATCAGGCTAAGGAAGGAAGGAGGAGAGACAACAAGATATGACCGTGAAGTATGTGAGGAACTCAACAAGAGATTCAAAGAAGTGTTCACAGAGGAGACAGAAGGGGCTCCAGAGAGACGGAGAGGTGGGGTACACCACCAAGTGCTGGACACAGTGCACACAACCGTGGAAGAAATGAAGAGGCTTCTGAGTGAGCTAGATACCTAGATGGGGCCAGATAACATCTCCCCATGGGTCCTGAGAGAGGGAGCAGAGGCGCTGTGTGTACCCCTAACAACAATATTCAATACATCTATCGAAACAGGGAGATTGCCTGAAGCATGGAAGACAGCAAATGTAGTCCCAATCTTTAAAAAAGGAGACAGACATGAAGCACTAAACTACAGACCAGTGTCACTGACATGTATAGTATGCAAAATCATGGAGAAGATTTTCGGGAGAAGAGTGGTGGAACACCTAGAAAGAAATGATCTCATCAACAGCAGCCAACATGGTTTCAGGGATGGGAAATCCTGTGTCACAAACCTACTGGAGTTTTATGACATGGTGACAGCAGTAAGACAAGAGAGAGAGGGGTGGGTGGATTGCATATTCTTGGACTGCAAGAAGGCGTTTGACACAGTTCCACACAAGAGATTGGTGCAAAAACTGGAGGACCAACCAGGGATAACAGGGAAGGCACTACAATGGATCAGGGAATACTTGTCAGGAAGACAGCAGCGAGTCATGGTACGTGGCGATGTGTCAGGGTGGGCACCTGTGGCCAGCGGGGTCCCACATGGGTCAGTCCTAGGACCAGTGCTGTTTCTGGTATTTGTGAACGACATGACGGAAGGAATAGACTCTGAAGCGTCCCTGTTTGCAGATGACGTGAAGTTGATGAGAAGAATTCACTCGATCGAAGACTAGGCAGAACTACAAAGGGATCTGGACAGGGTGCAGACCTGGTCCAGCAATTGGCTCCTGGAGTTCACTCCCACCAAGTGCAAAGTCATGAAGATTGGGGAAGGGCAAAGAAGACCGCAGACGGAGTACAGTCTAGGGGTCCAGAGACTACAAACCTCACTCAAGGAAAAAGATCTTGGGGTGAGTATAACACCAGGCACATCTCCTGAAGAGCAAATCAACCAAATAACGGCTGCAGCATATGGGCGCCTAGCAAACCTCAGAACAGCATTCCGACATCTTAATAAGGAATCGTTCAGGACCCTGTACACCGTGTACGTTAGGCCCATATTGGAGTATGCGGCACCAGTTTGGAACCCACATCTAACCAAGCACGTAAAGAAACTAGAGAAAGTGCAAAGGTTTGCAACAAGACTAGTCCCAGAGCTAAGAGGTATGTCCTACTAGGAGAGGTTAAGGGAAATCAACCTGACGACACTGAAGGACAGGAGAGATAGGGGGGACATGATAACGACATACAAAATACTGAGAGGAATCGATAAGGTGGACAAAGACAGGATGCGGCAGAGATTGGACACAGTAACAAGGGGACACAGTTGGAAGTTGAAGACACAGATGAATCACAGGGATGTTAGGAAGTATTTATTCAGCCACAGAGTAGTCAGTAAGTGGAATAGTTTGGGATGCGATGTAGTGGAGGCAGGATCCATACATAGCTTTAAGCAGAGGTATGATAAAGCTCACGGTTCAGGTAGAGTGATGTAGTAGCGATCAGTGAAGAGGCGGGGCCAGGAGCTCGGACTCGACCCCTGCAATCTCAACTAGGTGAGTATACACACACACTCACACACACACACACACACACACACACACACACTCACACACACACACACACACACACACACACACACACACACACACACACACACACACGCGCGCGCGCGCGCGCGCGTACTTAGGTTAACATACGCACGCAGGCAAACAGAGAGAGCAGACTGCAATATCCGTAATAATTATTGTCAAATGCAACAAGATATTTCCTAATCACGTTACTGGCAATCCTATATCCTCCATTACATTGATAATTTCCGCAATGATTGCATAATGACTGAATTTCCGTGGTTTAAATAGGTACTTGAGTGTGACGGGAAATGGTGTGTTTGTGTGTTGATGTATGTTCGTACGTGTTGGGTGCGTTGATGTATGTTCGTACGTGTTGGGTGCGTTGATGTATGTTCGTACGTGTTGGGTGCGTTGATGTATGTTCGTACGTGTTGGGTGCGTTGATGTATGTTCGTACGTGTTGGGTGTGTTGATGTGCATTGGCTGTGTTGGTTTGTATATATATATATATATATATATATATATATATATATATATATATATATATATATATATATATATATATATATATATATATATATATTGGTGTGTTTGTGTGTATTGATATGTGTTGGTGTGTTGGACATTATTTGTGTATGCGTTGGTGAGAGTTGAGGCGTGATGATGCGTGTTGGTGTGTGTCAATGTGAGTTGGGGTATTCAGTGTGTATCGGAGTGTTTTAGTTTGTGCTGATGTTTGTTGGTGTATCCTGGTGTGTGTATTTGAGACTTGGTATGTGCTGGTGTTGTGGTGTGCGAGAGTTAGTGTGTACACTGGGGATGTCAGGGTGTTACTAGGTACACAAGATGCCGGAGAGCGTTATATAGGGATGGGGGGGTTATTCTAAGTGTATAAATTGTTTGAACTACACTGTTACAACCAAATTATGATATGCCCAGATTTTTGCCCACATCCACTTTGTATCCAATATTTTCGGTGTCCATGGTTCTTTAATTGAGGCCATAAGCATCCTACACTTCTGCTCTTGCAAAAGAAAATTCGCAGTGTTATATACGTAAAATTGCAGATAATGGTCACAAATATAGTATAGTGCGATCCTTTATTGACTACGTTCCGCTTTTTCAAGTCAGAAACAGATTTACCTGGGTAAAGAATACATGAATATATAAAGAGTGGAGAGTCAGGTGGAGAATGTTGAGAAGATTGTGTTTTAGATGGACCTGAACGGGATGGCCAAGTACGTATGTTGTTATGTAGGATATCGATGAATATGTTTCCTGGCCAGTGGTTAAGCTATCTTCAACTATGTAGATGAATGGTTCAGAGAACCGACATGTTGATAAATTAGACACATGTGCAACTCTTGGGTATCTTTATTGAGGAAACGTTTCGCCACACAGTGGTTTCATCAGTCCATACAAAGGAGAAACGTGAAGAACAGGTATATAAGCGACTTCTCCGCACATATGCCGTATTCTATTCAAGACTGATGGACTGACCACATCGACTCAAGGTTGAGGGACTGATTACCTCATTCTCCTCCTGTTCTTCACGTTTCTCCTTTGTATGGACTGATGAAGCCACTGTGTGGCGAAACGTTTCCTCAATAAAGATACCCAAGAGTTGCACATGTGTCTAATTTATCAATATCTTCAGCTAATTTGTAAAAGGTTAGGCGATAAGTCTTGCGTCTCTGTAGTTGATTAAAAGGCTGCAAAAATTTCTGTACAGAACCCAGGCGTAGAGGATTGAACCTTCTGGTGTCTGTTACTGGTAATGTCCTTGATGGTGGTGGATGTGGAGGTAGGTACCTGGAATGAGGTGCTGGAAATGATATTGGAAACGTGTTTGACAACGGAGTCGGTATACCTGAAGTTTACCTGCAGAGGATTTCGGGAGTCAACGCCCCTGCTGCTCGGTCTGAGACCAGGCCTCATGGTGGATCAGGGCTTAATCAACCAGGCTGTTGCTGTTGACCGCACGTACGACCCACAGCCCGGCTGGTCAGGTACTGACTTTAGATGTTTGTCCAGTGCCTGCTTGAAGACAGCCAGGGGTCTATTGGTAATCCCCCTTACGTATGCTGGGAGGCAATTGAACAGTCCTGGGACCCTCACACTTATTGTGTTGTCTCTTATCGTGCTAGTGGCACCCCTTCTTTTCATTGGGGGGATGTTGCATCGTCTGCCGAGTCTTTTGCTTTCATGGGGGGGTGATTTTCGTGTGCAAGTTTGATACTAATCCCTCTAGGATTTTCCAAGTGTATATAATCATTATCTCTCCCGCCTGCGTTCTAGGGAGTACAAGTTGAGGAACTTTAAGTTGCATCCGGAGGCTTGTATGCAACCACAATGACCAGGTTTTGGTTCTCTGTCTTTAGTGCCAAAATCTCAACTACACCATTTGAGGTATTTAGTAGTTCCGAGCATATCAGTGACTCGGTGACACACAGGCCGACCCTCCCCTTTTGCCTGTTCACTCTGTCGCATCTGTATAGATTATAACCAGGGATCCATATTTCATTGTCAAGGTGATCCTTTATGTGGGTCTCTGTGAAAACCGCGAACATTGCTTGACTCTGTAAGCAGTCCACGGATGAAAGGTATTTTGTTGCTCGTTCCTGGCTTTAGACCAAGATGAATGTCGTCCTATTGGTGGTACTCTTGGTTTTGAAGGGGGGGGGGCTCTTTTTTTTTCCTGGTAGGGAGGACTATGTATCTCCTTTCGGCAGATTCTTGTCTATATAAACACATATGCAGTATAATGTGATCTTTTATTGACAACGTTTCGCCCACACAGTGGGCTTTTTCAAGTCACAAACAGATCTACCTGGGGTGGAAGGTACGCGAGCATTTATAGTCAGGTTCAGAATGCTGAGGTCAGGTGGAGAATGCTGCATCTGATGATGTACCGAGTGGGATTATTCAGTCTTCTTGGGTAGCTTGGAAGGGAGATTGGATAAGTTTGTGAGTAGACCTTCTGCAGTGTTCTTCCATTCCTATGCTCTTATGTGGGACAGCGATGAAGAAGTTTCTTGGCAAGTGGTTCAGCTATGTTATAGAAGCCAATATTCTGGTTGAAGTTGTCGGATTTAGAAATAAGTGATGATTCCAGGATTCTTCGGTATTGAGTGTTGTCTTCTGTGGCGATAAGTCTTGAGTTTCTGTAGTTTATCAAGTGGTTGTGTGAATTACGGTGTTGTACACAGGCATTCCTTGTATCGTCAGACCTGCTTGCGTATTGGTGTTCTGAAATACGCGTATGGAGGTCCCTTGATGTTTCGCCCACGTATAATTTGTTGCAGTCATTACAAGGGATTATGTATACCCCTGCAGAGGATGGAAGCTTGTCCTGTCTATCACTGGTAATGTCCTTGATGGTCGTGGTTGTGGAGGTAGATACTTGGAGTGAGGTATTGGAAAAGATGTTGGAAACGTGTTTGGCAATGGAGTTGGTGGGGAGGATTATGTATCTCTTCTCGGCAGTGTCTTCTCAGGGTGTGTTGAAGATGTTTAATGCCCGTCGTCTGCAGCCTCTGATGAAGTGACGAGGATAGTGGAGTTTAGAAAATACTTGTTCAATTATAATGCATTCTTCCTCAAGAAATTCATTGCTGCAGATTCTGAGTGCACGTAGGAAGAAGCCTATAATTACACCACGTTTAGTTTTGGTGTCGTTGTGAGAGTAGAAGTGGAGAAGATCGTTTTGGTTGGTGGGTTTTCGATAGACTTTAAAACGAAATTCGTGGTCAGCTTTGCAGAGAAGAACATCAAGGAAAGGAAGAGTGTTGTCGACTTCTTCTTCAAGTGTGAACTGGATTGAAGGCTCGACCTGGTTGAGCTTGTCTTGGAGAGCTTGAACGTTGATGCGTCTAGGAGTTATGAGGAGAATGTCGTCAACATAACGGAGCCAGGTGACAGACGAAGGAATAATGGTGGAGAAACGTTCGGCTTCTAGATTTTCCATGTATAGGTTCGCCAGGACCGCACTGAGTGGCGAACCCATGGGTAGTCCAAAAGTCTGCTGAAAGAGGTGATTTTAGAAAGAGAAACACGTAAAGCCAACACATAGTTCAACAAGGTCGATGAAATCGCTGGCTGGAATGGGAAGATCAAGTGAATCGTCAATTTTCCTGCGCAAGAGATCGATGGCTTGTGTAGTAGGTACTTTGGTGAATAGGGAAGTCACGTCAAGGCTGGAAAGTTTCTTGTTCCTGATGTTGATGTTGCAAATGCGATTGAGAAGATCACCCGACATTGACGACATTCTCCTCATAACTCCTAGACGCTTCAACGTTCAAGCTGTTAGGTAAGACACAAATGCAACAGTAAGGTATCTTTATTTCGAAACGTTTCGCCTACACAGTAGGCTTCTTCAGTTGAGTACAGAAAAGTTGATAGAAGCAGAAGATACTTGAAGACGATGTAATCAGTCCATCACCCTTGAAGTTTTGAGGTGGTCAGTCCCTCAGTCTGGAGAAGAGTATTGTTCCATAGTCTGAAACAATATGGAGTTGAAGTGACAGGATGGAGCCTATATACCGCCAGGAGGTGAGATGTAGGCCACTAGTAGAGGTAAGAATGTTGTAGTTGGAAGGTCAGGTCCCTCTCAAATCCAGCCATTCTCACTAGTAGAAGTTGACAAAGTTGATTTCAGGTCTGTACCAAGATACCCTTGTGTTGCAGTGTCTGACAGAGTGAACATTAAAATGGTATAAAATACCGACAGGTTGTTAGGTAAGACACAAATGCAACAGTAAGGTATCTTTATTTCGAAACGTTTCGCCTACACAGCTCTCCAAGACAAGCTTAACCAGGTCGAGCCTTCAATCCAGTTCACACTTGAAGAAGAAGTCGACAACACTCTTCCTTTCCTTGATGTTCTTCTCTGCAAAGCTGACCATGAACTTCGTTTTAAAGTCTATCGAAAACCCACCAACCAAAACGATCTTCTCCACTTCTACCCTCACCACGACACCAAAACTAAACGTGGTGTAATTATAATAATAATAATAATCCTTATTTACTACAAGTACATGTACATGGTATACAGTCCAAGCTGACAAAAATGACAAACTACTACATAGAAAGCCAGTAGCACTTGCAGACTCGATTGAGAAGGCCATTGGTGAAATGCCTATGATTTTAAACTGATGGAAGATAGAGGTATGGGTGTGTGTGGGAAACAAGCAGGTTGCAACACTAGGGTTGGAAACAGTAAATGTATAAAAGGCATTCAGCATGAAGTTATAAATAAAGACAATAGATCAGGTCAGCAAACAAAGGGGGACAGCAGAGGGCAGCAAGGGACTAGCTCCCTTAAGGTTTACTATACTAATAGCAGGAGTGTAAGAAATAAGATAGATGAGCTAAGATTAATTGCAAGTGCAGGAAACAGATATTATTGCTATAACAGAGACCTGGCTCAATCTGAAAGATAGAGAGATGCCCTCTGAATGTCACATACAAGGCTATAAATTATTCCACACTGACAGGGTCAACAGGAAAGGTGGTGGAGTAGCGATGTATGTCAGAGACAATTTAAATTGTTGTGTTAGACAAGATATTAAATTAGAAGCGTCAGCCACTGAATCTGTTTGGTTACAGCTTCTCGAGGGCCGAGAAAAACTAATTTTGGGTATGATTTACAGGGCCCCAAATCTTGATAGGGAGTGCAGTAAACTTCTATGGGAAGAAATTCGTAAGGCATCTACATACGAAAATGTTGTGCTAATGGGAGATTTCAACTATAGACAGATTGACTGGAGCAATTTGACAGGAAATTTAGAGTCAGGTGACTTTCTTGATACGATCCAGCATTGTTTTTTAAAACAGTTTGTGACAGAGCCAACTAGGGGAAATAACCTCCTTGACTTGATTCTTGCCAGTAGGGAAACACTAATTAATAATCTTGAGGTTAATGATGAGCTTGGGGAAAGTGATCACAAGTCACTCAGTTTTAATATATCATGGAATTCCCCTAATAATGGCAATCAAGTCTCTGTCCCTGACTTTCGCTTGGCTGATTTCATAGGACTGAAAAATTACTTAGGTGGGCTGAACTGGAATGATCTGACTAAGGGTCAGGTAGGTGGTGATGGTTGCCGATATGATGCTTTCCAGGGCATAGTTCTAGCTGCTCAGTCAAATTATGTTCCAAATAGGGAAATCAAATCAAACAAAAATGATCCTAAATGGATGAACAATAGATTAAAATATCTGATTGGTCAAAAGAGAGGCATATATAGGCAAATCAAAAGAGGAGAGGGGCAATTAAGAAATCGATATATTCAGTTAAAGAGAGAAATAAAAAAGGGAATTAGAAAAGCAAAAAGAGATTATGAGGTTAAAGTTACAAGACAATCGAAGACTAACCCAAAAGAATTCTTTCAGGTATGCAGAAGTAAGATCAGGGACAAGATAGGCCCACTAAAAAGTTCCTCGGGTCAGCTCACTGACAGTGATAAGGAAATGTGTAGAATTTTTAACACATACTTCCTCTCAGTTTTTACACAGGAGGATACCAGCGATATTCCAGTAATGATAAATTATGTAGAACAGGACGATAATAAACTGTGCACGATTAGGGTCACAAGTGACATGGTCCTTAGGCAAATAGATAAATTAAAACCTAACAAATCCCCAGGCCCTGATGAACTGTATGCAAGGGTTCTAAAGGAATGTAAAGAGGAGCTTAGCACACCTTTGGCTAATCTTTTCAACATATCACTACAAACTGGCATGGTGCCAGATAAGTGGAAAATGGCAAATGTGATACCTGTTTTCAAAACAGGTGACAGGTCCTTAGCTTTGAACTATAGACCAATAAGCCTAACCTCCATAGTGGGAAAATTTATGGAATCAATAATTGCCGAGGCAGTTCGTAGCCACCTTGAAAAGCATAAATTAATCAACGAATCTCAGCATGGTTTTACAAAGGGGCGTTCTTGCCTTACGAATTTATTAACTTTTTTCACTAAGGTATTTGAGGAGGTAGATCATGGTAATGAATATGATATTGTGTATATGGACTTCAGTAAGGCTTTTGACAGGGTCCCACATCAGAGACTATTGAGGAAAATTAAAGCACATGGAATAGGAGGAGAAATTTTTTCCGACGAATGTGAGTCTACTACTGGGATCGTTACGACGAACGACAACAAGGAAGGTAAGAATATTGTTGTTGTTGGGGATAGCCAGGTTAGATACATGGATAGGGCATTCTGCTTGAAGGACAGGAGTAGGAGACAAAGGGTATGCTTTCCTGGGGCTGGGATGGAGGACATTGTTTTCCGGCTTGACAACATCATGAACGGTAATGGGATCAATCCTATTATTTGCCTCAGTGCTGGAGGCAATGATGTAGGCAAGCGTAGAAGTGAGGATTTAGTTAGAAAGTTCAGGACAGCTATAGACATGATTAGGAAGAAGGGGGGGCGCCCTGTTATATGTGGCATTTTGCCAAGAAGAGGTGTTGGTAATGAATGGTTGTCCAGAGCAATTGGTATTAATTGTTGGCTGGATAAACACTGTAAGGATAATGCAGTACCATTCATTGACAACTGGGACAACTTCTATGGCCGAAATGACATGTATGCCAGGGATGGGGTTCACTTATCCAGGGCAGGTGTGGGTTTTCTTGCTAACTCAGTTGAGGGGGTTGTTAGGACTTTAAACTAGGATTAGTTAGAGGTATGGGTTTAGAAATGATTAATAATGAGTATGGATATATTGACTTATGCTCTGATATTGAGAATCTTAATAGTAACTGTCATGTAGTAACTCTGGGTAATGATAATTTCAGAAATTGTGTAAAAACAAAGATGAATAGGAAAAATGTGCAGAAGAAAAAACATATGATGGTATTTTATGCTAACAGTCGAAGTGCAAGAAATAAAATTAATGAACTACGTTTGGTAGCATGTGCTGGGAACTTTGATATCATTGCATTAACTGAAACGTGGTATGATTTAAAGAGTCGGGATATGACTGCTGAGTGTAATATTCAGGGATTTAAGTTATTCAATGTGGATAGATGTAATGGGAAGGGGGGAGGAGTTGCATTGTATGTTCGAGAAAATATTAATTGTTGCATAAAAAGAGGTATAAAAATAGATGGAGCAGTAACAGAGTCTGTTTGGGTAGAGTTCGTGGAGGGTCAAGAAAAACTAATTCTAGGTGTAATATACCGACCTCCAGGCTTGGATCACGATAGAGGGAGACTTCTTTGGGACGAAATTGTTAGGGCTTCTGGACACAGTAACGTAGTCATAGTAGGGGACTTTAACTTTAGCCAAATTGACTGGAATTCTTTGACAGATAATCTAGAGTCCAGTGACTTCATGGAAACAGTTCAGGACTGTTTTCTGAAACAGAGTGTAACTGAACCTACCAGGGGTAATAATTTGCTAGACCTAGTCTTGTCAAATAAGGAAACACTCGTGAATAATCTGGAGATCACTGAAGAGCTTGGCGCAAGTGATCACAAATCCATCACCTTTAGCATTAATTGGGAATGCAAGAATAATGATAATACAGTAAAAATCCCCGATTTTCGTTCTGCCGATTATAATGGACTTAATGAACATCTGTCTAATCTTGATTGGGGATATCTAGCTAATGATTTTATTGACGATAATCATACTTATGAATATGAAGGGATCTGCTTTTATGATTGTTTTCTTAATAATGTACACAGTGCCCAGAGTATATACATTCCCCAGAGAGAAATTAGGTCTAATAATAACGATCCCAAATGGGTTAACAGGAGGTTAAAGCATCTATTAGGGGAGAAAAGGGGAATTTATAGGCGCATTAGAAGAGGAGAGGTTAACCTTACTGACCAATATGTTCAGCTTAAAAGAGAAGTAAAAAAGGCGATTAGAAAGGCTAAACGTGACTATGAAATTAGAGTCGCTAATGAATCAAAGACTAATCCAAAGGGGTTCTTTCAAGTGTATAGGACGAAGGTGAAGGAAAAAGTAGGACCTCTGAAATCTGGGAATGGACAGCTGACGGATAATGAACTGGAAATGTGTTCCTTATTTAATGACTATTTTTTGTCAGTTTTTACACAGGAAGATGTAAATGAGATTCCAATAATTAACAATTATTTAGTTCCTGATGAATTTAAGTTAACTAATATTACTGTCACGAGGGACATGGTTATTAAACAGATAGACAAACTGAAACAAAATAAGTCCCCGGGACCCGATGAGTTGTTTTCAAGGGTACTTAAGGAATGCAAGATGGAGCTTAGTCAGCCATTAACGAGTGAATTCAATGCGTCCATCCTTACCAGTGTTGTGCCAGAGATGTGGAAGATGGCTAATGTGGTTCCTAAATTCAAATCAGGGGATAAGTCCACTCCTTCAAATTACCGTTGTTAGGTAAGACACATATGCAACAGTTAGGTATCTTTATTTGAAACGTTTCGCCTACACAGTAGGCTTCTTCAGTCGAGTACAGAAAAGTTGATAGAAGCAGAAGATACTTGAAGACGATGTAATCAGTCCATCACCCTTAAAGTTTTGAGGTGGTCAGTCCCTCAGTCTGGAGAAGAGCATTGTTCCATAGTATGAAACAATATGGAGAAGAAGAACGAACGAACGAACGAAAGTTCAGGTAAGATCCCAAATGGGATGAGCGGGGAAGACGGGACAGACGAAGAATAGTGCTGGAGAGGAGTGTTCTTAGTCGTAGAAATAGAGCCAGGGCTTAACCCAGCAGCAAAGGCGATCGTGGGACAGATATTGAAAAGAGAAATTCCGGTTCTTCTGTTGGGACTCCGGTGGGGTGAGCTGGGAGTAAGGGACTTGCGACCTTTAGAGCTAGAGAGGAGTGCAGAACTGAGTCATGTCTTAACCCAAAAAAGCTAAGGCGAACGTGGGTCAGAGAATGGTACCTGTCTTAGAAGGTACCTGTCAGCGGATCCAAGGTTATTTGTAAGTAGGGTTAGGAGCAGGATCATGCAAGGAGTAGAAAAGGTTGTGTTGGTTTGTGGGTCTGCGAATGTCTTCGTCAAGGAGAGAGGTCCAGTAGTCATGTCGTGTCTCAAGTTTGTCTATCTGTCTGTCACTGAGCCTCTTCCAGTACAGATTCAGCGCAGGGACGTCTAACTGGGCATGGAGAGACTCGCTTGTGGCGAAGTCCTCCCATCTGACATCAAGCACCCAGCGCAGCGCCTTGTTCTGGACACGCTGCAGTTTAAGTAAGTTTGTTTTTGCTGCAAGAGAGAGGGCTAGAGGAGAGTAAGTTATCAGAGGACGTATTAGGGATTTGTAGAGGTGTAGTTTGGTGCGTTGAGAGGCATGTTTCAGCTTGTAGAGGCCCGCAAGGGCCTTACTAGCTATTGCATGCCTTGAGTGAATGTGTCCGTGTAAACGAAGAAGGTAGTCAAGATTAACGCCAAGGACAGTGACAGATTGTGTGATAGGGAAGTAAGTGCGGGTGTCAGCTGTTCTGAGTTCGACAGGTAATGGAGGATCACGTTTCCTGTAGTTAAAATACGTAATGCTGGATTTTGCTGCATTGGTTTTGATCCTCCATTTTTGTTCCCAGATGGCTATCCTGTCAACCTCATTTTGTGTTTTGTGTGTGAGTGTATCTATATTGGCATGAGTGATAAGTTGTGTAATGTCGTCTGCATAGGCTAGTGTGATGGAGTTGTGGTATATAGGTGTTGGAATGTCGTTAGTGTATAAAATGTAGAGGGTAGGGGAAAGGACAGATCCCTGGGGTACTCCAGCATTTAGTGTGAAGTAGTCAGAGTAACAGCCTTGGAATTTGATTCTCATGGTACGGCCGTCTAGGAAGTTGCAGAGGAGTTTACGAGTATTGAGAGGCAGGTTGAAGTTAGTGCAGAGTTTGTACTTGAGCCCCTCGTGCCACACAGTGTCAAAAGCTTTTTCAACGTCTTTTGCAACCAGGGCTGTCCTGTTTCTTTGTTTTGTGTTTATGTGGATGTAGTTGAGAATGATGTTAATGGCATCCTGTGTGGATCTGTGTGTTCTGAAGCCAAACTGGCCATCTGAAAGTAGAGAATTATGTTCCAGGTATCTGCGAAGGCGATGATTAATGAGTTTTTCAAAGAGTTTTCCTAAAGTTTCGAGGAGGCTGATAGGGCGATAGTTTCTAGGGTCAGAGTGGTCTTTATTGGGTTTAGGAAGGAGGATAGCAGTAGCAGCTTTGAAGAGGGAAGGGAAGTATCCAGAGGCAAGGGAGGCATTGAGGAGGTTTGTGTAGGCAGTAATGATAGAGTCAGGAAGGTGTTTCAGGATAATATGGTTTAGGCCAGAGGCACCAGGAGCCTTTGGAGGAAGGTGTCTGAGGAGAGTTTTAATGTCTGTGTTGGTGAAAGGAGTGTCGAGTTCTTGGGAGGAGGTAAGAGTGTCTAGATGTATGTGGCTGTCTGGTGTTGTTTCTTGTGTGTGTGCAGTGTTCCAGTGTTCTATGTTCTGAATGTGTTGAATAACGTTAGGGTGAGGTGGGTGAGCGTGGAAGATGTTCTCCCAGATGTGTTTGAAGATGTTGGTAGCAGCCTGTGGGTCTGAGATGTGTGTGTTGTTGTGGGTGATGTGTTTGAATTTGTTGGTGGGAGTAGTGCCTCTGATTTTTTTGATAAAGTTCCAGAAGGCTTTAGTGTTTTTAACACGCTGCCTGTCCGCTTGTTGTATTAGTCGTGACCAGTGATTGTTGTGGTCTTGGTCTAGGCTGTGTAAAATGTTGTTTCTAAGGTAAGTGAGATCTAATCGGACTTGATTAAATCTATGTGTGTTGTAGAGGAAGCGGTTGTGGTAGCAGATAATTAGTCTTCTTGTTCTGAGTGACGGTTTGAAGGAATAACGAGTGGTGTGAGTTTTCTTTGGTATTGCGATGTTGGCTGCTTGTGTAATGGTGTCCTGGATGAGATCAAGTTGAGTATCGATGTCAGAGATAGGTTTGTTGTTGTAGTCATAGGTGAGGTTAATATTGTCTATGTGTTGTTTGAAAGCATCCCAGTCAGCGTTCTTGTAGGAGAATGAAGGTGTGGTTGGAATGAGGATAGGGTTGGAGGAGATGTGTAAGATGACTGGGATGTGATCAGAGCCTGTAATAGGGCCAGGTGAGATGTAATGTTGAAATAGAGAGCTGGCTCGGTTTGCCAGAATGATGTCTGGTTTGCCTTGGCCCGTGTGGTTGAAGAAGGTATTGAAGTCTGGGCCAAGATGAATTAGGTGTTTATGGTTTGTGAAGTTGAGTAATTGGTGACCAAGTTGGTTGTTACTGGTGTGATGAAAGGCAGTGTGTTTGGCATTCATGTCAGCTAGTAGGTAAGTTGGTGTGTTGGTGTAGTTGAAGACTAAGGAGAGGTCGTGTATGTTGAGAGTAGTGTTTGGGCGAGCATAGGTGGTGAAAAAGATAAAGGGGCCAAGGTGGGTGTGTATTCTGACCGCAAGACAGTGTTGGTGAATAAAAGGGATTGGGAGAAATTCATGTTTTATGTTGGAATTGACAAGGATGGCAACCCCATCGTGGGGATCATAGGGGGACTGTAGTGCAGTATAACCATAATGGCGGATACATTGAGGGGCTTTGAGGCAGGTACTGTTTAGCAAAACAATATCTGGCCTCTCTGCTTCAAGGAGCTCGGCCAGTAGGTGTCTAATTGTAAAGTAAGAACGTACGTTGAACTGAATCGCCTTAAACGTGATTTAATGGTTTCGTCTTAGCAAAGTTAATGTCGGGGGAGGAGTTTGGATTAAAGCCCGTGATAGTGGTGCCATCAGTGGATGTGTGTTTGTAGGTGCTACGGACCCGTTTCCTGGAGGGGGAGGAAGAGATGGATCTGTTTTTATGTTCTTTGGTCTGTCCGTTAGAAGTTGGGGTAGGTTTAGGTTTGAGTGGATTTTGTCTGGAGGAGGTGGAGTTGGACCTGGATGAGGTTTTGGTTGTGGTGGAGTGGGCGAAGGTGGATGCAGAGGAAGTGGAAGTTTTGGTAAGCTGTGAGGAAGTGGAAGCTTTGGAAGGGGATGAAGTGGGTAAGGAAGTGGGGGGAGGGGTGGTCGTAGCAGTAGCAGTAGGGGTGTTGGTGGGAGGTGTAGAAGTAGTGAAGAGAGGTAGTGGAGGAGGAGAGCTGGTGGGAGTAGGAAGTGGGGGGGTGGGAGAGAGGAAGGAGGGAGAGGTTGTAGGAGGCTTGGAAGAGAAGCAGGAAGGAGGGATAATTAAAGAGGGAAGATTGTTAGCAGACAAGATTAGGTTAAGGACATGTGAGTAGTCTGATTGGTAAGCTTGTGAGATTACCATCGCAGAGTGGGCAGCAGTGGCAAGTTGACAGTTAGTTTTGTAGTCTAGTGTGGGTGTAGAAGGAGAAGTGCTTGTAGTCTGTGTGTTGGTGTTTGATGTGTGTAGAGTAGAAGAGGTAGACCAAGTGCGTGGGGAGGCCCAGGCATTGGGGGTAGGGGAGGGAGGTGTGGAAGGGGAGGGAGGTAAGGAAGGGGAGGGAGGAGCAGGGAAGGGGTTGGGTAGGGAGGGAGGTTGGTTTGCTCTGAGGGAGGAGAGAATGTGCTTTCTAGAAGGGCAGGAATTTGCAACTGCAGTGTGTGACCCGCCGCAGTTAGAACATTTAAGGGGGAGGTTGCAAGTATTCCAGAAGTGGCCAGTTGCTGAACATCTGGAGCAGACTTGTGTAGATGTGCATGTGTTTTTGTCGTGGCCGAATTTGTAGCATTTAAGACATTGTGTGATTGGGTGGAAGTTCGGAGTGAAGAGAGCGTTTGGAGGAATGCGGATGGTCTTGGCAAAGATTCCTTGACTGAAGAGTGTAGAGGCGTCAGCAGGAGTAGAACAGCGTATTTTGAGAATGGTAGAGTTTTCTGGTCTGTAAATATCGTCAACAGAGACTTTGTTCTTAGTACTGATATCTTTTATTAAGTCTTCTTTGTCTGTGTCATAGGCTGTCAGGAGAGAGTAGTCTACGTGTTTAGCAATGACTGTGCTTTTGGCACGGTGCTCAGGAGTCCAAATAATGGTGAAGCCTGCGTTGAGAAGTTTTTGTCTGGTATCGCTTGAGGTGTACGCTTCGTAGGAATGTTTGTCAAGAAGGAGTTTGAAGCCTGAGTTGGTTTTGAAGACTTTAAGTTGAGGTGCACCAGTGATCTGATATAATAAATTTTCCGGACAGATAGTGGCATCAGGATTAGAAAATTTGAGGTTTAGCGAGAAGGAATTGGATTTAGTAGAAGCAGAGGCAGGTGTGGGAGGTTGGGGGAGAGTGGAAGGGGGGTGGGAGGTGGAAGGCAACGAAGGCATCGTCTAATTACGAAAAGATGTAATTGGAGGTGACAATCGGCCAAAAAGTGAGAGTACTCAGCTAGGCAAGTACGTGTAAGTAGACACACGTACTTGCCTGGCGCAGGACACTGAGGAGGTGAACTGTAGCTTGATGGAGCACTGTATATCCTGAGTGGTGGCGAGACTGGCTGTATGGCGTGCAGTCAACAGGCGAAGAGAATTCAGGCAGCAAGAGGCTTCCTGCCCTTCGGTCGGCAACCACCGACGCACCAATCCTGATGGTGGAGAGGAAGACGAAGGTCCAGCAAGCACTACTCAAAGCACTACTCAACACGGGGTAATTTCGAGAGAGGCGAGATCGTCGATGTGTTAGGTAAGCACACGTCACCACTCGAGCTAAGTCGGGAGTCGTCGTTATCTTCCTCTTCTGGAGTGGATTCACTGGGAGAATCTACAATGGTGGTAGCAGGTGACTGAGGTTCGACAGGAGCAGCTGTGAGGTGTAATGGTTGTGTAACAGCAGGCTGGGAGAGGTGGGAGGCGGTGGTTGAGGCAACTTGATCAACGTTGTCAGCGGTGGAAGTGGTTATAGAAGTTACAGGAGCAGTTGCTTGGGCAGGAGACAGGTCTGTAGGTGCAGTAAAGTTCAGGACGTTGGGAAGGATCTTGAGGATGTCTTCTGAAGGTGTGGATTCCGGAAAATTGAAGGCAGGCATGTTGTTCAGACGGAATAGTTCGTTAATAGTGGTGTTGAAAGTGCCGGGGCTTGCTGCGTTTGCAAGGTGTGCATACACCATGCAGTACAGCACCTTGGAAGGAGCACCGTCGGGGAGTGGAGAGAGGGAGTTGCTGGGCGATGGTGCCTGTAGATTAGCGTGTAGAGTCTTGATGGCGTCGGTTTGTGGTTTGGTTATTGCAGCATATGTCGGTGAATTGGAGGTCTTCTTCAGAACTTTAGTTTTCTTCAATATGATTTCTTTCCTGAGTGGGCACTTAGCTGCAAGGGTATGATGATTACCCTTGCAGTTAAGACATGTAATGGTGCAGGATCTGAAATCGTGTCCATCATTCCCACATTTTGAACAAAACTTCTTATTCTTGATGGGGCAGTCCTTGGTGGTGTGATTATAGGAGTAGCAGGTCCAGCAGTGGGAGATGTATGTGAAACGTTCTTGTTCTATATGACTTGGGTGAATGTGGTAATATGAGATGGCCAGACCGTCAGAGAGAGCTTGGGCAGCCATGGAGATGTCTGAGAATGTAATCTTTAGCATTGATGTGGCGTTGGGGATCTTTGAGATGCTGTCTACCGAGGCCCACGTGTTTTGTTCCTCAATAGATGTCTTCAGTGCTTCAGTAGAGAGAGAGGTGACGATATTGTCAAGTCTTTTCACAAAGACCGAACGTTTCGACTTCAAGAATGGAGACGGGGATAGAGTGAATTGTTGTGTTTGTAGGGTCCTGATTGAAGAGTCGTCCATTAGTTTTAGTGCTTCCGTGTCATCTGTGCAGACGACAATGAAGGAGTCTTTCAGAGAGTGGATTGCCGTAAATTTGACCTGCAGGCAGGTCCTAACGACGGTAGCTAAAGCTAACTTCGAGGAGTCATTTATTGCACCATTCACAGGCTTGATTTTCACACGATTCGACAACATTGTGAAAAGGATATCACGTTTGTAGAATATAAATTCTACACCCCGACAGGGTCGAAGAGAGGCTTCATGCGGTGTAGAGCAACTGTATGATCGGACTGTGTGATCGAGCGACAGTCGAAGTTGAAGTGACAGAATGGGGCCTTATATAGTGCCAGGAGGTGAGACGTAGGTTGCTTTGGGAGGGCAGGTCCCTCTCAAACCCAGCCGTTCTCACTAGTAGAGGTTGTCGAAGTTGATGGTCTGTACCAAGATACCCTTGTGTTGCAGTGTCTGACAGAATGAACATTAAAATGGTATAAAATACCGACAGATTATTAGGTAAGACACATATGCAACAGTTAGGTATCTTTATTTTGAAACGTTTCGCCTACACAGTAGGCTTCTTCAGTCGAGTACAGAAAAGTTGATAGAAGCAGAAGATACTTGAAGACGATGTAATCAGTCCATCACCCTTAAAGTTTTGAGGTGGTCAGTCCCTCAGTCTGGAGAAGATCATTGTTCCGTTGTCTGAAACAATATGAAGTTGAAGTGACAGAATCGGGCCTTATATAGTGCCAGGAGGTGAGACGTAGGTTGATTTGGGAGGGCAGGTCCTTCTCAAACCCAGCCGTTCTCACTAGTAGAGGTTGTCGAAGTAGATGGTCTGTACCAAGATACCCTTGTGTTGCAGTGTCTGACAGAATGAACATTAAAATGGTATAAAATACCGACAGATTGTTAGGTAAGACACATATGCAACAGTTAGGTATCTTTATTTTGAAACGTTTCGCCTACACAGTAGGCTTCTTCAGTCGAGTACAGAAAAGTTGATAGAAGCAGAAGATACTTGAAGACGATGTAATCAGTCCATCACCCTTAAAGTTTTGAGGTGGTCAGTCCCTCAGTCTGGAGAAGATCATTGTTCCGTTGTCTGAAACAATATGAAGTTGAAGTGACAGAATCGGGCCTTATATAGTGCCAGGAGGTGAGACGTAGGTTGATTTGGGAGGGCAGGTCCTTCTCAAACCCAGCCGTTCTCACTAGTAGAGGTTGTCGAAGTAGATGGTCTGTACCAAGATACCCTTGTGTTGCAGTGTCTGACAGAATGAACATTAAAATGGTATAAAATACCGATAGATTGTTAGGTAAGACACATATGCAACAGTTAGGTATCTTTATTTCGAAACGTTTCGCCTACACAGTAGGCTTCTTCAGTCGAGTACAGAAAAGTTGATAGAAGCAGAAGATACTTGAAGACGATGTAATCAGTCCATCACCCTTAAAGTTTTGAGGTGGTCAGTCCCTTGCATATGTGTCTTACCTAACAATCTGTCGGTATTTTATACCATTTTAATGTTCATTCTGTCAGACACTGCAACACAAGGGTATCTTGGTACAGACCATCTACTTCGACAACCTCTACTAGTGAGAACGGCTGGGTTTGAGAAGGACCTGCCCTCCCAAATCAACCTACGTCTCACCTCCTGGCACTATATAAGGCCCGATTCTGTCACTTCAACTTCATATTGTTTCAGACAACGGAACAATGATCTTCTCCAGACTGAGGGACTGACCACCTCAAAACTTTAAGGGTGATGGACTGATTACATCGTCTTCAAGTATCTTCTGCTTCTATCAACTTTTCTGTACTCGACTGAAGAAGCCTACTGTGTAGGCGAAACGTTTCAAAATAAAGATACCTAACTGTTGCATATGTGTCTTACCTAACAATCTGTCGGTATTTTATACCATTTTAATGTTCATTCTGTCAGACACTGCAACACAAGGGTATCTTGGTACAGACCATCTACTTCGACAACCTCTACTAGTGAGAACGGCTGGGTTTGAGAAGGACCTGCCCTCCCAAATCAACCTACGTCTCACCTCCTGGCACTATATAAGGCCCGATTCTGTCACTTCAACTTCATATTGTTTCAGACAACGGAACAATGATCTTCTCCAGACTGAGGGACTGACCACCTCAAAACTTTAAGGGTGATGGACTGATTACATCGTCTTCAAGTATCTTCTGCTTCTATCAACTTTTCTGTACTCGACTGAAGAAGCCTACTGTGTAGGCGAAACGTTTCAAAATAAAGATACCTAACTGTTGCATATGTGTCTTACCTAACAATCTGTCGGTATTTTATACCATTTTAATGTTCATTCAGGCAAGAACAGTAGAGATGTGAAGACGATGTAATCAGTCCATCACCCTTGTAGTCGTAGAATTTGAGGTTGTCAGTCCCTCGGCCTGGAGAAGTTCAGTTCCATAGTCAGGAACTATCTGAAGATCAAGCGACAGTGCGGAGACTTAAATACTGTCGGAAGGAGAGGTGCAGGGTAGTAGTAGTAGTAGTAGTAGTAGTAGTAGTGAGAGGCAACTGAGAGGTCATGTCCCTCTCAGATCCAACCCTTCTCACTTGAAAAGCTTGTCCAAGGTGTTTTCTGTACTAAGATGCCACGTGTTGCAGTGTCTGACAAGATGAACATCAAAATGGTATACAATACCGACAGGTTGTGGGTAAGACACATATGCAACAGTTAGACAACTTTATTCCGAAACGTTTCGCCTACACAGTAGGCTTCTTCAGTCGAATACAGAAAATAGGCAAGAACAGTAGAGATGTGAAGACGATGTAATCAGTCCATCACCCTTGTAGTCGTAGAATTTGAGGTTGTCAGTCCCTCGGCCTGGAGAAGTTCAGTTCCATAGTCAGGAACTATCTGAAGATCAAGCGACAGTGCGGAGACTTAAATACAAGGGTGATGGACTGATTACATCGTCTTCACATCTCTACTGTTCTTGCCTATTTTCTGTATTCGACTGAAGAAGCCTACTGTGTAGGCGAAACGTTTCGGAATAAAGTTGTCTAACTGTTGCATATGTGTCTTACCCACAACCTGTCGGTATTGTATACCATTTTGATGTTCATCTTGTTAGACACTGCAACACGTGGCATCTTGGTACAGAAAACACCTTGGACAAGCTTTTCAAGTGAGAAGGGTTGGATCTGAGAGGGACATGACCTCTCAGTTGCCTCTCACTACTACTACTACTACTACCCTGCACCTCTCCTTCCGACAGTATTTAAGTCTCCGCACTGTCGCTTGATCTTCAGATAGTTCCTGACTATGGAACTGAACTTCTCCAGGCCGAGGGACTGACAACCTCAAATTCTACGACTACAAGGGTGATGGACTGATTACATCGTCTTCACATCTCTACTGTTCTTGCCTATTTTCTGTATTCGACTGAAGAAGCCTACTGTGTAGGCGAAACGTTTCGGAATAAAGTTGTCTAACTGTTGCATATGTGTCTTACCCACAACCTGTCGGTATTGTATACCATTTTGATGTTCATCTTGTCAGACACTGCAACACGTGGCATCTTGGTACAGAAAACACCTTGGTCAAGCTTTTCAAGTGAGAAGGGTTGGATCTGAGAGGGACATGACCTCTCAGTTGCCTCTCACTACTACTACTACTACTACTACTACTACCCTGCACCTCTCCTTCCGACAGTATTTAAGTCTCCGCACTGTCACTTGATCTTCACGTCATTCCAAGAGAAGTCACAGAGATAGAGAGTTGTACAGCACACTCAGGAAGACTCGTATTACGACAATCCATTGACACACTCTCAGTTCACGGAGTTCACTACCTTTTCAGAAGATAGGCACATGGCTTCTGCCGAAAAGAAGAGGTCACGATGCTCCATGAACACGACGGAGGACTCAGATTTGGAAATGTGGGGCGAAATTCTAGCGAAGAAGTTGCGAGAGGAAGAGGAAGATCCTGTTCACATTGTAGCAGATCTGACAGTCCCAACCATGGAGCCAGCGACAATAGAAACAGGTGCGGAAATAAACACCGCACCCCACGAAAACCAAGAGGGATGGAACACTGTGGACAAGAAGAAGAAGCACCGTCCGTCCAAGGAGCAGGCAAACCAGCTCAACCGACCTGGCAAATTCAAGGTGAAGTCTTATGGGGACCACAGAACCCACTATGGGGTTGTTTCATACCTGGAATCACGACACAACCTGAAGTTCAAGATATGGTTCAACTTGAGGGGAGAACCAATATTGACTCCTCTCAACAAGGAAATGTATACCACCTTGAAGAGAGTCATGGAGACAGATCGCTCATTCACCCTGGAGGAACTGGACTCTCGGCAGAAGATCACCAAGGGTGTAGTGATGCGATACCCGCTGATGATGCCCATCGAGGCAGTAGCAGCTCACCCCAGTGTGGTGTCAGCTCAACGTCTCAAGGCAAAGACGGCAGGCAACGCACCGACCCGACAGGTTCTCATTCAGCATGTAGGACCACTGCCATCCCAGCTGGACCTCGGTTCTTGGGGCAGGTACGATGTCAGGACCTTCACAGCAGAACCAGTTCGCTGTTTCAAGTGTCAGCGTTATGGACACCTGGGTGCACTATGTCCGAACAGAGTAATCTGCGGTGTCTGCAGCCAGCACCACCCTACCGAGGAATGCATCACCAAGCTGAAAAATGCATCGCCACCCACTCCACAATGCCCGAACTGCAGGCAGAAACACCATGCCTGGAATCCTCGATGCCCCGAGAGGCTCGCCAGAATTCAAGAAGTCTGGAAGACGCCAAAAACTCGGCAACAGGCTACGACGGATCATCAAACGATGGGTGCAGAGAACCCTGCCATACCGCAGATCTCTCAGCAGCTAAACCAAGTCAATGCCCAGGAATTCCCAACCCTAGAAGCCTCAACCAGGCGTCAAGGTCAAGAACCTCCTGCACCCCTACCTCAACGAAGAAACAGAAACAAGAGGAACAGGAGGCGTCAACAGGGTGCATCGGGTCAATGCGATCAGCAGGCTGCACTAAACGAGCCCCCACCGGCCATAGCACGACAACGCAGGCACTCCTTACCCGGCACAGGCGCTTTGCAGACTCAACTGGCACCTCACCAGCAGATCCCGGCTACTCAACCTGGTATACAGCAACAGACCACGGTGCATACAATAAAGAAATCCAACCCTCAGCAGTCCCTACAGACCACAGCAGCCCAGATAATATCCACTGTTTCGAACCCATCTCCAAAGCAGGCCCTCACCAGGGAGGATCTCGTAGCACTCATCAAGGTGTTCACGGATCTTATTTGCAACACAATCAACTCCACGGAACAACAGAGCGCATTCCGGCAGATGGTCAGTACTCTCCTGAGAGTGTGCTTTCTGACCGAAGAGGAGACAGTGGATGCCATGAATTTGCAGGTTCTCAGAGCGGGCAGGACTCAGTCTCCAGCTCAGGAAACAACAGCGATGGAATAACCTCTGGGCCAAATCACACCCTCAAGGTCCTACAATGGAACATTCAGGGCCTGAGGGGCAAACAGCACCTCTTGCTGGAGGCAGTAATTCGGGATCGGGTTGACATCGTCTTGCTACAAGAAACTCTGACTGTCCCGACTATGTGCCCAAGACTACCCGGTTTTGCTGGGTATTTTCGGCACATGGACCCGGGCATTCACTGCAGAGGCACAGCTGTATTTGTATCCAATACAATACCTCACGAGGTTATAGCCAACCCTGTGGACTGTGGGGAGGATGTCGAGGTACAGGCCATCCTTGTGCACATACCTGGGGCGCCCATTACCATCTATAACATCTACAAGAACCCAAGACACACCCTCGACATTGCAGAGCTCCTCGCACTAGCACGCACTGAGTGTATTATTGTGGGTGGAGATTTCAACGCACATCACCCTATTCTGCACTCTCACTCAGCAACCAATGCTGCTGGCAGACATATAGCAATGCTCCTACACGATATTCCAGAGGTAAAGTTGCTAAACAATGGAGACCCCACACACCTGTTGGGTGGCTGCCTCGACCTTACCTTCGGGTCAAGACAACTCGCAGCAGGAGCCACATGGGAAACTCATCCTCACCTTGTCAGTGACCACTTTGCAGTGATCACCACCTTCAACATCAACAGGCCTCCCACAGTTGTGCTGCCTCCTAGATGGGACGTAAAGAGGGCCAACTGGAAGGTGTTCCAGGATTATCTTCATAACTGGTGGTCCACATACTCTCTATCTGAAGACTGTGATACGGCTGAACAGGAGCTAATCACTGTTCTCATCCAGGCAGCAGAGTGCGCAATTCCAAAGAAGTCCGCAGGACGCACTCACAAAAGAGACTGGTGGTTCTACAACGACGAGGTGCGGGAGCAGAACCACCGCATCAACTCTTTTAGGAAGCTATACAGGCGTAACCCTACGGCAGAGAACAGGAATACTCTGAGAGCCATTGTGCAGCATGCCCGCAGAATCTCTCTCAGAGTAAAAACTGAGAAATGGCTGGAGTGGTGCTCAACATTCGGGCATCACACCACCTTATCTGAGATATGGGGCAAGCTCAACATAGCAACTGGCAAGAGCAAGCCGAGGCCACCAGCACACCCGAACCCATCCCAGGAAGCAGAGAAACTAGTGGAGCTTTTCACTTCCAGGGGAGCCTCCACTCAGCTCCCACAGGACATCCGGAATATACAGACGGATCTTCTGCCACAGCGCCAGCTAACGATACAAGCTGCATGTGAGTCGGAAGATGTGACTGATGTAGACCTCACGGACTTGGAACTCCGACGTGCCATTAAGAACACAGGTGACACTGCCCCGGGCATCGATGGTGTGACGTACTCCATGATTGCACGGGCTGGGCAGAGTGGATGGGAGGCCATACTAGACGTCATTAACAAGTCGTGGAGGGCCAGGACACTCCCAGCAGCTTGGAAGAAAGCTACAATCGTACCAATTCCAAAGCCCAAGGACCCAGGCAGTATGAGACCCATATCGCTGACCAGCTGCTTAGCCAAGACTGCTGAGAGGATGGTGTTAAACCGCCTCCTATGGAAACTTGGACCCTCTCATCATCACATATTTGGCTTCACCAAAGGAGTGGGAACAGCAGAGTGCATAACCACTCTACTAAGCCAGATTGCTGATAGCAACAAAAAACCTAGTATCGTCGTCTACCTCGACCTTGAGAAGGCATTTGAGCTAGCCAGCCCCACAGCAATTCTGGCAATACTAGCTCGGAAGGGAATCAAAGGACGCCTCCTGGCCTGGATAGAGTCCTACCTTAGGGGCAGGCAGGCCTGTGTCAGCTTTCAGGGACACTACTCTTCCTTTAAAACCCTGGAAAACGGTACGCCACAAGGAGGTGTGCTCAGTCCTACCCTGTTTAACATCCTTATGCAGGAACTTGTGAGCCTTCCCTTTCATAGTGGTACACAGCTCCTCAGCTATGCTGATGATCTTGCACTAGTAGTGAATGGGAAAGGCAATTTAGAACGACAGGCTCAGAGAGCTTTGGACCTAATTACGCAGTCTTGCAAGGAACTAGGCCTCAAGATCTCGGCCGAGAAATCTCTTGCAATGATGTTCAAGGGACCAGATCCTATGAATAGATTACGTATTCAGGATATAGAACTTGAGTGGACAGGCTCCTACCTGTACTTGGGAATCTACATTGATAAAAAGCTGACCTTTCAGAAACAGGCCGAGTATGTCAGGTCACGTGCTCTACTCAGACTCAACGCCATGAGAGCCATGACGAGGCACCGTGCAGGGGCAAGCAAAGATGTACTTCGCTTGTACTATATACAAGCTATACGCTCGCTCATTGACTACAGTGCACCGGCTTTAGCTCATCTCTTCCCGCAGAGCAGGCAAAGGGTGGAGGTCGTACAAAACCAGGCGATAAGAACTATGCTTGGTGCCCCCATCTGGACCAACACAGTATGTCTCAGATCTGAGGCCCGGCTTCCTTCCTTGGCTGACAGAGTAAGATACATAAACGCCTGCAAAGTGGCCACGATTCTGCACCGGCAGCAAGGTACCCCACTAAGGAGACGGATATTAACAACCATGTCACAAGATCCCACACTCTTCACGGACTACTCCTGGATTCGTTCGTTTTGTGCTGCTGGGCGGAAGCTGCTGCCTGTACAGCTGCTCTGTGAGAAGAGTTGTGACCTTCCTGTTGCTGGGTACCATCCACCACCTCCCTGGCGCCCAGATCCAGCCGATGTTTTCATCATGCAGCTGCCCATCTCTAAGTGTCTCTGCAGTCGAGACACCCTCAGCAATCATGCTGAGACAAGCATGGCACTGGCAGAGGGAGGCACATGTGCAGTGTATTTCACAGATGGTTCTGTCGACCCTGATAGGAAGAGAGCAGCAGCTGGACTGTACCACAATGGTCACACACAAGGCTGGCGACTCCCTGACCACTGCACGATCCTTCAAGCTGAGCTGGTGGCGATTCAGCAGGCATTGTCACATGCCCTACGACATCGACTCCGACCTGTCATACATGTTGATTCCACCTCTGCAATCAATGCCCTCTCCCATCCTCAACCACAGGATAATGTTCACCTCATCACATCGATCCTGAGCATAATGACAGCCTTAGAAGTTCAGGGTAATAGATCGACATTGAACTGGATCCCCAGCCATGCTGGCATCCGGGGAAATGAGGCGGCAGATGATGCAGCCAAGGCAGCAACAGACTATCCACATGTTGGGATTACTGTCCCAATCAGCCTACGACAGACCAAACTGGTGGCTGCCAGAGCCACGAAACTTATGGGGGAGGTCTTAGGTGATACCCCATCTCAACAGTGGTACCGAGCAGCGACTCAGGGAGAACCCCCTCCATATGATAGAAGCTGGTCCAGAGCGCAGTGTACCGCCATCCATCGGCTTCGTTTGGGCTTTCCCACAGCCAAGATGATGGTAGACAAGGCTGAGGAGGAGATGTGCCAGTACTGTCAGCACGTTGTCCAGCGGCCCCTAACACACTATCTTCTAGAGTGCGAAGCTACTGAGACACTCCGCAGGCAACTAGGGGTGATATTCCCTCCCGAAGAGGACCCAGAGATGACTGCGGCCACACTAGTGTACCATGGGGTCAACGAACCAGACAAGCTGTTACCTGTAATAATGACATATCCTCCTCCTCGCTAGTGTCCATAGTTACATATGGTGTCGCTTATGAGATGCACCAGTTGAACTGACCAGAGGGGCGCTTGAGCGGCATGCGTCGCATCATTGTGGAAACCTTTCTCCATCGGGAGCCAGAGACGGGTCATCGCAAGATTGGGACCCGTGCCAGGACTATGGTCTTGGCGAACATTATACATACATACATACACTTCAACTTCATATTGTTTCAGACAACGGAACAATGCTCTTCTCCAGACTGAGGGACTGACCACCTCAAAACTTTAAGGGTGATGGACTGATTACATCGTCTTCAAGTATCTTCTGCTTCTATCAACTTTTCTGTACTCGACTGAAGAAGCCTACTGTGTAGGCGAAACGTTTCGAAATAAAGATACCTAACTGTTGCATATGTGTCTTACCTAACAACCTGTCGGTATTTTATACCATTTTAATGTCCAAGACAGCAGTGCCTCAGTGTGCGCAACAAGGCCAACAGATTACTTGGAGAAGATTGAGACACTTATGCAGCATATGGGAATCTTTATTCAGGAAACGTTTCGCCACACAGTGGCTTCATCAGTCCAATACAAAGAGGAAGGCGTAAGGAGAGGAGGAGTATGAGGTAATCAGTCCCTCAGCCTGGAGTCGATGTGTTCAGTCCATCAATCTTGTAGAATGTACAGCATAGGGCCGTAGACGTGGCTTATATACTGTAGTGAGGTGACTTGAAGCAGGCGGAGGCGGGGTCATAGTGGTACCATCCACTAGTCGAAGTAGGTCTTTGTCCAAAGGTTGAACAAGCGTTGAAGAATTCTTTGTAAGAAGATCCCATGATGCTGCAGTGTCTGACAGTTGTGATGAATGGTTTGAAAAACCGACAAGTTGAAGATTGAGACACTTATGCAGCATATGGGAATCTTTATTCAGGAAACGTTTCGCCACACAGTGGCTTCATCAGTCCAATACAAAGAGGAAGGCGTAAGGAGAGGAGGAGTATGAGGTAATCAGTCCCTCAGCCTGGAGTCGATGTGTTCAGTCCATCAATCTTGTAGAATGTACATTCTACAAGATTGATGGACTGAACACATCGACTCCAGGCTGAGGGACTGATTACCTCATACTCCTCCTCTCCTTACGCCTTCCTCTTTGTATTGGACTGATGAAGCCACTGTGTGGCGAAACGTTTCCTGAATAAAGATTCCCATATGCTGCATAAGTGTCTCAATCTTCAACTTGTCGGTTTTTCAAACCATTCATCACAACTGTCAGACACTGCAGCATCATGGGATCTTCTTACAAAGAATTCTTCAACGCTTGTTCAACCTTTGGACAAAGACCTACTTCGACTAGTGGATGGTACCACTATGACCCCGCCTCCGCCTGCTTCAAGTCACCTCACTACAGTATATAAGCCACGTCTACGGCCCTATGCTGTACATTCTACAAGATTGATGGACTGAACACATCGACTCCAGGCTGAGGGACTGATTACCTCATACTCCTCCTCTCCTTACGCCTTCCTCTTTGTGGTTAGGTAAGACACATATGCAACAGTTAGACAACTTTATTCCGAAACGTTTCGCCTACACAGTAGGCTTCTGATAGTTCCTGACTATGGAACTGAACTTCTCCAGGCCGAGGGACTGACAACCTCAAATTCTACGACTTTAAGGGTGATGGACTGATTACATCGTCTTCACATCTCTACTGTTCCTGCCTACTTTCTGTATTCGACTGTAGAAGCCTACTGTGTAGGCGAAACGTTTCGGAATAAAGTTGTCTAACTGTTGCATATGTGTCTTACCTAACAACCTGTCGGTATTGTATACCATTTTGATGTTCTTCCTCTTTGTATTGGACTGATGAAGCCACTGTGTGGCGAAACGTTTCCTGAATAAAGATTCCCATATGCTGCATAAGTGTCTCAATCTTCAACTTGTCGGTTTTTCAAACCATTCATCACAACTGTCAGACACTGCAGCATCATGGGATCTTCTTACAAAGAATTCTTCAACGCTTGTTCAACCTTTGGACAAAGACCTACTTCGACTAGTGGATGGTACCACTATGACCCCGCCTCCGCCTGCTTCAAGTCACCTCACTACAGTATATAAGCCACGTCTACGGCCCTATGCTGTACATTCTACAAGATTGATGGACTGAACACATCGACTCCAGGCTGAGGGACTGATTACCTCATACTCCTCCTTTCCTTACGCCTTCCTCTTTGTATTGGACTGATGAAGCCACTGTGTGGCGAAACGTTTCCTGAATAAAGATTCCCATATGCTGCATAAGTGTCTCAATCTTCAACTTGTCGGTTTTTCAAACCATTCATCACACACACAGATTACTTGGATTTATCTCAAGAAGTATAAGTAACAGAAGTCCAAAAGTTATTTTACAGCTCTATACATCACTAGTGAGGCCTCATTTAGATTATGCTGCTCAGTTTTGGTCCCCTTACTACAGGATGGACATAGACTCATTTGAGAACATACAGAGAAGAATGACTAAAATGATTTACTGTGTAAGGAACCTCCCGTATGAAGATAGACTTAAAGCCTTAAATCTCCACTCTCTGGAGAGGCGTAGAATGAGGGGAGATATCATTGAAGTGTATAAGTGGATGACGGGCATAAACAAGGGAGACATTAATAAAGTACTGAGGGTGTCGAACCAGGTAAGAACCAGGAATAATGGATTTAAGTTGGATAAATTTAGATTTAGAAAGGACATAGGTAAGTACTGGTTTTCTAACAGAGTTGTAGATGCGTGGAACAGTCTTCCCAGTGGGGTGATAGAGGTTAGGACCTTGGGTAGCTTTAAGAAGAGACTGGACAAATATATGAGTGGGAGGGGCTGGGTTTGATTTGTGTCAAGGGGTACGGGAGTTATTTCTTGAGTAGCTTTAGGTAGATGTCGTTTTGATAAGGACCTGCCTCGTATGGGCCAGTAGGCCTTCTGCAGTGTTCCTACATTCTTATGTTCTTATGTTAAATAGGCAGCAGAGAGTTTGCATAAATGGGGAGAAATCAGAGTGGGGAAGCGTCACGAGCGGTGTTCCATAGAACATAAGAACATAAGAACGAAGGAACACTGCAGAAGGCCTACTGGCCCATGCGAGGCAGGTCCAAGTCTCCTACCGGCTTAAGCCAATGCACCCAACCTAGTCAGGTCAGGTCACATTGACTTAAGGGAGGAACACGGCAACCGACCTGGTAGCACAAGCTATCAGGTCTAACTCACACCCACCCACATCTACTCATGTATTTATCCAACCTATTTTTAAAGCTACACAACGTTCTGGCCTCTATAACGGTACTTGGGAGTTTGTTCCACTCATCCACAACTCTATTACCAAACCAGTACTTTCCTATATCCTTCCTGAATCTGAATTTTTCCAACTTAAAACCATTGCTGCGAGTCCTGTCTAGGCTAGATATTTTCAGCACACTATTTACATCCCCTTTATTTATTCCTGTCTTCCATTTATACACCTCAATCATATCCCCCCTAATTCTACGTCTTTCTAGAGAGTGCAGTTTCAGGGCCCTTAGTCTATCCTCATAGGGAAGGTTTCTGATACATGGGATCAACTTTGTCATCCTCCTTTGTACATTTTCCAGAGAATTTATATCCATTCTGTAATACGGTGACCAAAACTGTGCAGCATAATCTAAATGAGGCCTAACCAAGGATGTATAGAGTTGAAGAACAACCTGAGGACGTGTGACGTGGTGACGTGTACTTAGTCAGTGGTGACGTGTACTTAACAGTGGTGACGTGTACTTAGCTCTGTGAAGACCTATTTGTGTGCTCTCTGTGAATCTGTACCAGGATGCCTTCTCTTGAGCAACTTTACCAGCAGCTGAGAGAGGAGCTCAGAGTTGCTAAGATGGAGATACGGCGATTAACGGAGGAGAACAAGAGGATTCGTAGTAGTCCTTCTGTTGTGAGTCCCCAGGTTAAGAGGGGAGCTTGGTCAGTGGCCGGGCAACATGGAACCAAGCTGAAGATCAAGAAAACGGTTGGAGAGGCTGAAACAACGAGAAACCAGAAGACTACCGTGGAAACTTCCAACTCATTCTCGGTGCTACCGGACGAATGTGAGTGTTCTGCTGGGAATGCCACAACGAGCACCAAAGAAGCATTGGCAGACGTGAGTAAGACATCCCTAGAAACCCCAACGAAGACCATCGAGAACGTCTTGACGAATTCTACAAGTGGTGTAATGCTACCTGGCGAATGTGAGTCGACTACTCGGAGCATCACGACGGACGACGCCAAGGAAGGTAAAAACATTGTTGTTGTTGGGGATAGCCAGATTAGGTACATGGATAGGGCATTCTGTTTGAAGGATAGGAGTAGGAGGCAGAGAGTGTGTTTTCCTGGGGCTGGGATGAAGGATATTGTTAGCCGTCTGGATGACATCATGAGAGGTAATGGGAGCAATCCTATTATCTGTCTCAGTGCTGGAGGCAACGATGTTGGCAGACGTAGGAGTGAGGACCTGATTAGCAGGTATAGGTCAGCAATAGAGATTATTAGGAGGAAGGGTGGGAAACCTGTCATATGTGGCATTTTGCCAAGGAGAGGAGTTGGAAATGAATGGTTGTCCAGAGCAATTGGTGTCAATTGCTGGCTGGACAAGTACTGTAAGGAAAATGCGGTAACATTCATTGACAACTGGGACCTCTTCTATGGCAGAAATGACATGTATGCCAGGGATGGGGTTCACTTATCTAGGTGTGGGGTGGGGGCACTGGCCAACGCAGTGGAGGGAGCTGTTAGGTCTTTAAACTAGGAATAGTTAGTGGTATGGGTTTTGGCGGGAAAACTGTGAAGTCGCAGGGTAGTAACATGAGTACTAGGAGAACTAGTAATAGGCAAAATGAGGTGGATATTGGAAAGCCAGTGGCACTAATTGACAAGGACAGTAATAAGTTTAGTGGAATAACAGAAAGGAGCAGGAAGGGTAAAGAGAGTGGAGGGTCATTAAAAATTTATTACACAAATAGTCGCAGTGCTAGGAATAAGATGGACGAGCTGAGACTAGTTGCTAGTGCAGGTAACATAGATGTATTTGCCATTACTGAGACGTGGTTTAATTCAAAAAGTCGGGACATGCCTGCAGAATGTCACATTCAGGGTTTTAAATTGTTCCAAGTAGATAGAAGTATCGGGAAGGGGGGTGGGGTGGCATTGTATGTCCGAGATCGCTTGAACTGTTGCATAAAAACGGGTATTAAGTCTGAAGTAACACATACAGAGTCTGTTTGGATAGAATTTTCAGAGGGGCATGAAAAATTAATTTTAGGTGTGATATACCGTCCCCCAAATTTAGATAGGGACCAGGGGAGACTACTATGGGAGGAAATTGTTAGGGCCACAAGGCACGATAATGTAGTAATTCTAGGAGACTTTAACTTTAGTCATATTGATTGGAATTTCTTGACTGGGAATTTAGAATCATACGATTTCTTAGAAGTAGTTCAGGATTGTTTTTTGAAGCAGTTTGTGACAGAACCTACAAGGGGAAATAACCTGCTTGACTTAGTTCTGGCAAACAATGAATCCCTTGTTAATAATTTAGAAGTTTCAGAGGAACTGGGTGCTAGCGACCACAAATCAATTACATTTAGAATTGAATGGAAGTATGATAGTAGGGATAACTCAGTAACAGTCCCAGATTTTCGCTTAGCAGATTACGATGGGCTTAGAGAACACTTATCATCTGTTGACTGGGGTAACGAAGAGAGCTATCAATATGACAGTTTTCTGAACACAATACATGCTGCTCAAAGAACGTTTATCCCTTATAAGGAAATTAGATCAAATAGAAATGACCCAAAATGGATGAATAATAGGCTGAAATATCTACTAGGGCATAAGAAAGGAATTTATAGGCGTATGAAAAGAGGCGAGGGTCACCTTATGAATCAGTATATTGACATTAAGAGGGACATTAAAAAGGGGATAAGAAAAGCTAAAAGGGACTATGAAATTAAAGTTGCTAGGGATTCTAAAACTAACCCAAAAAGTTTTTTCCAGGTATATAGAACAAAAGTCAGAGATAAGATAGGTCCCCTTAAAAATAACTATGGGCATCTTACTGACAAAGAGAATGAAATGTGCTCGATTTTAAATAATTATTTTCTCTCGGTTTTTACACAGGAAGACACTAATAATATTCCGGTAATTAATTTTTATAGTGGATCAGAAGAAGATAAATTATGTAACATCACAGTCACTAGTGAAATGGTTGTGAAGCAGATAGACCGACTGAAGCAAAATAAGTCACCGGGTCCTGATGAGGTTTTTTCAAGGGTTCTTAAGGAATGCAAAATGGAAGTCTGTGAACCATTAACTAATATTTTTAATTTATCTCTTCAAACAGGTGTAGTGTCTGATATGTGGAAGATGGCTAATGTGATTCCTATTTTTAAAACAGGGGACAAGTCGTTACCGTCAAATTACCGCCCAATAAGCCTGACCTCAATTGTAGGCAAGCTGCTAGAGTCAATTATAGCTGAGATTATAAGAAGCCATCTCGATAAGCATAGCTTGATTAATGATACTCAGCATGGATTCACAAGAGGCCGGTCTTGTCTAACTAATTTATTAACTTTCTTCAGTAAAGCTTTTGAGGCTGTTGACCACGATAAAGAATTTGATATTGTTTACTTAGATTTTAGTAAGGCATTTGATAGAGTTCCGCACCAAAGACTGTTGAAGAAAATAGCAGCACATGGCATTGGGGGAAGGGTGCTCTCGTGGATCAAATCATGGCTCACAGACAGGAAGCAGAGAGTGTCCATAAATGGGGTTAAATCCGAGTGGGGATCGGTAACAAGTGGCGTTCCACAGGGATCAGTCTTGGGCCCGTTGTTGTTTATAATATATATCAATGATCTTGATGAAGGAATTACTAGTGATATGAGCAAATTCGCCGATGACACGAAGATAGGTAGGATAATTGATTCAAACGTAGATGTTAGGGAACTTCAGGAGGATTTAGACAAACTCTACTCTTGGTCAGAAAAGTGGCAGATGCAGTTCAATGTAGATAAATGCAAGGTTCTGAAGCTCGGGAGTGTCCATAACCCTAGCACTTATAAGTTAAATAATGTAGAACTTAGCCATACAGATTGCGAAAAGGACTTGGGGGTCATGGTAAGCAGCAACCTTAAACCAAGACAGCAATGCCTAAGCATACGAAATAAGACAAATAGATTACTGGGATTTATATCAAGAAGTGTAAGCAACAGAAGTCCAGAGGTCATACTGCAGCTTTATACATCATTAGTAAGGCCTCACCTAGATTATGCAGCTCAATTCTGGTCTCCATATTACAGAATGGACATAAATTCGTTAGAAAACATTCAGCGTAGGATGACTAAATTAATACATAGCATTAGAAATCTTCCCTATGAAGAAAGATTGAAGACTCTTGAGTTACATTCACTTGTTAGACGAAGAATGAGGGGAGACCTGATTGAAGTGTATAAGTGGAAGATAGGTATAAATAAAGGGGATATTAACAAGGTCTTGAGGATATCTCTCCAAGAGAGAACCCGCAGTAATGGATTTAAATTAGATAAGTTTAGATTTAGAAAGGACATAGGAAAGTATTGGTTTGGAAATAGGGTAGTAGATGAGTGGAACAGTCTACCTAGTTGGGTTATTGAGGCTAGGACTTTGGGTAGTTTCAAATTTAGGTTGGATAAGTACATGAGTGGGAAGGGTTGGATTTGAGTGGGACTTGCACATCGGAGCTTATTTCTTGGGTAGCATTGAAAATTGGATTGGTCAAATTTTTGTTAGTGGGATGAATTGTAAAGGACCTGCCTAGTATGGGCCAACAGGCCTGCTGCAGTGTTCCTCCTTTCTTATGTTCTTATGTTCTTATTATTTATGCTTCTTGATATGAAGCCAAGGATTCTATTTGCTTTATTGCGAACACTTATGCACTGTTGTCTTGGTTTCAGATTACTGCTAACCAGAACTCCTAAATCTTTTTCGCAATCCGTAATATTAAGATCTACATTATTTAGTTTATATGTGGCATGGTTATTGTCCTGTCCAACATTTAGAACTTTGCATTTATCTATATTAAACTGCATCTGCCACTTCTCCGACCACTGCATCAGTCTATTCAAATCTTCCTGGAGTGCTCGAATGTCCTCGTCAGAATGAATTCGACGGCCTATTTTGGTGTCATCGGCAAACTTGCCGATGTCGCTCTTTATGCCCTCATCTATGTCGTTTATGTAGATTGTGAACAGCAGGGGGCCCAACACTGACCCCTGTGGAACACCGCTCGTGACACTTCCCCACTCTGATTTCTCCCCATTTATGCAAACTCTCTGCTGCCTATTTGTCAACCATGCCTCTATCCAGGAAAAAATTTCTCCTCCTATTCCATGTGCTTTAATTTTCCTCAATAGTCTCTGATGTGGGACCCTGTCAAAAGCCTTACTGAAGTCCATATACACAATATCATATTCATTACCATGATCTACCTCCTCAAATACCTTAGTGAAAAAAGTTAATAAATTCGTAAGGCAGGAACGCCCCTTTGTAAAACCATGCTGAGATTCGTTGATTAATTTATGCTTTTCAAGGTGGCTACGAACTGCCTCGGCAATTATTGATTCCATAAATTTTCCCACTATGGAGGTTAGGCTTATTGGTCTATAGTTCGAAGCTAAGGACCTGTCACCTGTTTTGAAAATAGGTATCACATTTGCCATTTTCCACTTATCTGGCACCATGCCAGTTTGTAGTGATATGTTGAAAAGATTAGCCAAAGGTGTGCTAAGCTCCTCTTTACATTCCTTTAGAACCCTTGCATACAGTTCATCAGGGCCTGGGGATTTGTTAGGTTTTAATTTATCTATTTGCCTAAGGACCATGTCACTTGTGACCCTAATAGTGCACAGTTTATTATCGTCCTGTTCTACATAATTTATCATTACTGGCATATCGCTGGTATCCTCCTGTGTAAAAACTGAGAGGAAGTATGTGTTAAAAATTCTACACATTTCCTTATCACTGTCAGTGAGCTGACCCGAGGAACTTTTGAGTGGGCCTATCTTGTCCCTGATCTTACTTCTGTATACCTGAAAGAATCCTTTTGGGTTAGTCTTCGATTCTCTTGCAACTTTAACCTCATAATCTCTTTTTGCTTTTCTAATTCCCTTTTTTATTTCTCTCTTTAACTGACTATATCGATTTCTCAATTGCCCCTCTCCTCTTTTGATTTGCCTATATATGCCTCTCTTTTGACCAATCAGATATTTTAATCTATTGTTCATCCATTTAGGATCATTTTTGTTTGATCTGATTTCCCTATTTGGAACATAATTTGACTGAGCAGCTAGAACTATGCCCTGGAAAGCATCATATCGGCAACCATCACCACCTACCTGACCCTTAGTCAGGTCATTCCAGTTCAGCCCACCTAAGTAATTTTTCAGTCCTATGAAATCAGCCAAGCGAAAGTCAGGGACGGAGACTTGATTGCCATTATTAGGGGAATTCCATGATATATTAAAACTGAGTGATTTGTGATCACTTTCCCCAAGCTCATCATTAACCTCAAGATTATTAATTAGTGTTTCCCTACTGGCAAGAACCAAGTCAAGGAGGTTATTTCCCCTAGTTGGCTCTGTCACAAACTGTTTTAAAAAACAATCCTGGATCGTATCAAGAAAGTCACCTGACTCTAAATTTCCTGTCAAATTGCTCCAGTCAATCTGTCTATAGTTGAAATCTCCCATTAGCACAACATTTTCGTGTGTAGATGCCTTACGAATTTCGTCCCATAGAAGTTTACTGCACTCCCTATCAAGATTTGGGGCCCTGTAAATCACACCCAAAATTAGTTTTTCTCGGCCCTCGAGAAGCTGTAACCAAACAGATTAAGTGGCTGACGCTTCTAATTTAATATCTTGTCTAACACAACAATTTAAATTGTCTCTGACATACATCGCTACTCCACCACCTTTCCTGTTGACCCTGTCAGTGTGGAATAATTTATAGCCTTGTATGTGACATTCAGAGGGCATCTCTCTATCTTTCAGATTGAGCCAGGTCTCTGTTATAGCAATAATATCTATGTTTCCTGCACTTGCAATTAATCTTAGCTCATCTATCTTATTTCTTACACTCCTGCTATTAGTATAGTAAACCTTAAGGGAGCTAGTCCCTTGCTGCCCTCTGCTGTCCCCCTTTGTTTGCTGACCTGATCTATTGTCTTTATTTATAACTTCATGCTGAATGCCTTTTATACATTTACTGTTTCCAACCCAAGTGTTACAACCTGCTTGTTTCCCACACTCACCCATACCTCTATCTTCCATCAGTTTAAAATCATAGGCATTTCACCAATGGCCTTCTCAATCGAGTCTGCAAGTGCTACCACCCCAGCCCCAGAGAGATGTACCCCATCCCTTGCATACATATCATGTTTGCCATAAAAGTTGTTCCAGTTGTCAATGAATGGGATTGCAAGTTCCTTGCAGTATCTGTCTAGCCAGCAATTTACACCAATTGCCCTAGACAACCATTCATTTCCTACTCCCCTTCTAGGCAAGATGCTACATATGATTGGGATCCCTCCCTTAGACTTAATGAAATCTATAGCTGACCTGTACTTATCTAGCAGCTCTTCTCTCCTACCCTTCCCAATATCATTTCCACCAGCACTGAGACAGATAATAGGCTTGTTCCCATTACCTGACATGATATTATCCAGCCTGTTGACAATGTCCCCAACACCAGCTCCAGGGAAGCACACTCTATCTCTCATCTTCTTATTCCTATTACAAAAAGCACGGTCAATATATCTTACCTGAGAGTCACCAACCACAAGAATGCGCTTACCTCCATTAGCAGGGGCAGTAGTACCCTTACCTTCACTGGCCACTGAAGTACATTCATCCTGAAGAACAGAGAAGCGATTTCCTACCTTCAGATCTTCACTCTTAACTTTCCTTACTCTGATGCGCCTTCCATCACTGTGAACCACTCGCCACTTGTAGCAGGTGCTGGACTGCACCTCACTGCTGGTAGCCGTTGCTACCTCCCCAACTACAGCCCCCTCACAGCGAGAGACAGACTGCACCTCACTTGAAGCCTCATTCCCCACAACTCCAGCCACCTCACACTCTCTCCCAGACCCATTGAGGTGGACCTTCAGCCTCCTAATCTCCTCCTGGAGAAGCAAGACCTCCTCCTTCAACTCTCCAACCTCAATTTTTAAAACACTGCAGAAGCAAGCCATGCTTTGTAACCGTCCACACTAATCCCCAAAGCAGCTCAGGGTCTGTGACCTCACGTGACGACTGACCACTGACCACTGACGACTGACCACTGACCACTGACGACTGACCACTGACCACTGACGACTGACCACTGACCACTGACGACTGACGACTGACCACTGACCACTGACGTGGAGATTCTCCACGACTATGGTGCTGTTCGCACCTACTCCTAGGTTGAGGGACTGAATACCTCATCTTCTGTACATAGTTCTACTGTCTTCAAGTTATGTCCTAGAATTTGTATTGATAAAGCCACTGGATGGCGAAACGTCTACAATAAAGATACCCAGATGTTGCACATGTGTCTTACTCTCATCTTGTCGGTATTATATACCATTTCGTACACAAGATTTGAATAGACTGATGCAGTGGTCGGAGAAGTGGCAGATGCAGTTTAATATAGACAAATGCAAAGTTCTAAATGTTGGACAGGACAATAACCATGCCACATATAAACTAAATAATGTAGATCTTAATATTACGGATTGCGAAAAAGATTTAGGAGTTCTGGTTAGCAGTAATCTGAAACCAAGACAACAGTGCATAAGTGTTCGCAATAAAGCTAATAGAATCCTTGGCTTCATATCAAGAAGCATAAATAATAGGAGTCCTCAGGTTGTTCTTCAACTCTATACATCCTTGGTTAGGCCTCATTTAGATTATGCTGCACAGTTTTGGTCACCGTATTACAGAATGGATATAAATTCTCTGGAAAATGTACAAAGGAGGATGACAAAGTTGATCTCATGTATCAGAAACCTTCCCTATGAGGATAGACTAAGGGCCCTGAATCTGCACTCTCTAGAAAGACGTAGAATTAGGGGGGATATGATTGAGGTGTATAAATGGAAGACAGGAATAAATAAAGGGGATGTAAATAGTGTGCTGATAATATCTACCCCAGACAGGACTCGCAGCAATGGTTTTAAGTTGGAAAAATTCAGATTCAGGAAGGATATAGGAAAGTACTGGTTTGGTAATAGAGTTGTGGATGAGTGGAACAAACTCCCGAGTACAGTTATAGAGGCCACAACGTTGTGTAGCTTTAAAAATGGGTTGGATAAATACATGAGTGGATGTGGGTGGGTGTGAGTTGGACCTGATAGCTTGTGCTACCAGGTCGGTTGCCGTGTTCCTCCCTTAAGTCAATGTGACCTGACCTGACTAGGTTGGGTGCATTGGCTTAAGCCGGTAGGAGACTTGGACCTGCCTCGCATGGGCCAGTAGGCCTTCTGCAGTGTTCCTTCGTTCTTATGTTCTTATTAGGTCAGTGTCCCAGGATGCGACCCACACCCAGGTACCCATTTTACTGATGGGGAACATAGACAACAGGTGGAAAGAAACACGCCCAATGTTTCTACTTTGGCTGAGAATCGAACCCAGGCCCTCGCCGTGTGAAGCGAGAGCGTTAACCACCAGGCCACCAGAGCCTAGGCTTCTTCCTACGTGCAATCAGAATCTGCAGCAATGAGTTTCTTGAGGAAGAATGCACTATAATTGAACAAGTATTTTCTAAACTCCACTATCCTCGTCACTTCATCAGAGACTGCAGACGACGGGCATTAAACATCTTCAACACATCCAGAGAAGACACTGCCGAGAAGAGATACATAGTCCTCCCCACCAACATCTTTTCCAATACCTCATTCCAAGTATCTACCTCCACAACCACGACCATCAAGGACATTACCAGTGATAGACAGGACAAGCTTCCACCCTCTGCACGGGTATACATAATCCCTTGATAAATTAGACACATGAACCATTCATCTACAAACATAATCCCTTGTAATGACTGCAACAAATTATACGTGGGCGAAGCATCAAGGGACCTCCATACGCGTATTTCAGAACACCAATACGCAAGCAGGTCTGACGATACAATGAATGCCTGTGTACAACACCGTAATTCACACAACCACTTGATGAACTACAGAAACTCAAGACTTATCGCCACAGAAGACAACACTCAACACCGAAGAATCCTGGAATCATCACTTATTTCTATATCCGACAACTTCAACCAGGATAATGGCTTCTGTAACATATGAAAGTTAAGACACATGTGCAACATCTGGATATCTTTATTGTAGTAGACGTTTCGCCATCCAGTGGCTTTATCAATACAGATTCTAGGACATAATAGGAAGACAGTAGAACTATATACAAAAGATGAGGTAATCAGTCCCTCGGCCTTGGAGTTAGTAACATAGCTGAACCACTTGCCAAGAAACTTCTTCATCGCTATCCCACATAAGAGCATAGGGATAGAAGAACACTGCAGAAGGTCTGCTCACAAACTTATCCAATCTCCTTTCCAAGCTACCCAAGATTTTAGACTCTATAAGCCCACTCGGTACATCATCAAATGCAGCATTCTCCACCTGACCTCTGTTTGTGACTTGAAAAAGCCCACTGTGTGGGCGGAACGTTGTCAATAAAGGATCACATTATACTGCATATGTGTTTATATTTCCATTGTGTCGGTATTTTATACCATTTATTTCCATCCAGATTCTTGTCTAGTTGAGTTATGTAAGACACATATGCAACAGTTAGGTATCTTTATTTCGAAACGTTTCGCCTACACAGTAGGCTTCTTCAGTCGAGTACAGAAAAGTTGATAGAAGCAGAAGAGACTTGAAGACGATGTAATCAGTCCATCACCCTTAAAGTTTTGAGGTGGTCAGTCCCTCAGTCTGGAGAAGATCATTGTTCCGTTGTCTGAAACAATATTGTTTCAGACAACGGAACAATGATCTTCTCCAGACTGAGGGACTGACCACCTCAAAACTTTAAGGGTGATGGACTGATTACATCGTCTTCAAGTATCTTCTGCTTCTATCAACTTTTCTGTACTCGACTGAAGAAGCCTACTGTGTAGGCGAAACGTTTCGAAATAAAGATACCTAACTGTTGCATATGTGTCTTACCTAACAACACAAAGAGGAAGGCGTAAGGAGAGGAGGAGAATGAGGTAATCAGTCCCTCAACCTGGAGTCGATGTGTTCAGTCCATCAATCTTGTAGAATGTACAGCATAGGGCCGTAGACGTGGCTTATATACTGTAGTGAGGTGACGTGAAGCAGGTGGAGGCGGGGTCATAGTGGTACCATCCACTAGTCGAAGTAGGTCTTCGTCCAAAGGTTGAACAAGTGTTGAAGAATTCTTTGTAACAAGATCCCATGATGCTGCAGTGTCTGACAGTTGTGATGAATGGTTTGAAAAACCGACAAGTTGAAGATTGAGACACTTATGCAGCATATGGAAATCTTTATTCAGGAAACGTTTCGCCATACAGTGGCTTCATCAGTCCAATACAAAGAGGAAGGCGTAAGGAGAGGAGGAGAATGAGGTAATCAGTCCCTCAACCTGGAGTCGATGTGTTCAGTCCATCAATCTTGTAGAATGTACAGCATAGGGCCGTAGACGTGGCTTATATACTAACTGTTGCATATGTGTCTTACCTAACAATCTGTCGGTATTTTATACCATTTTAATGTTCAATTTGTCAGACACTGCAACACAAGGGTATCTTGGTACAGACCTGGAATCAACTTCGACTACCTCTACTAGTGAGAGCGGCTGCATTTGAGAGGGACCTGTCCTCCCAACATCTGCGTTCTATTAGTGACCTGTCTCACCTCCTGGCGCTATAAAAGGCTCCATCCTGTCACTTCAACTCCATATTGTTTCAAACTTTGGAACAATGCTCTTCTCCAGACTGAGGGACTGACCACCTCAAAACTTTAAGGGTGATGGACTGATTACATCGTCTTCAAGTCTCTTCTGCTTCTATCAACTTTTCTGTACTCGACTGAAGAAGCCTACTGTGTAGGCGAAACGTTTCGAAATAAAGATACCTAACTGTTGCATATGTGTCTTACCTAACAATCTGTCGGTATTTTATACCATTTTAATGTTCAGTTGAGTTATATGCCCGTCGTCTTCAGTCTCTAATGAAGTAACAAGGATAGTGAAGCTTAGAAAATAATTTTTCGACGAAAGAGCATTCTTCCTCAATGCAGTTTACACTAGAAGAAGTCGAACATACTCTTCCTTGCCTTGAAGTTTTTCTCTGCAGAACTGGCCACGAACTTACTTTTAAAATCTATCGAAAAACGTACCAACCAACATGATCTTCTCCAATTTTACTCACACCACAACTCCAAAACTAAACGTGATGCAATCATATGCTTCTTCCGTCGTGTCCTCCGAATATATAGCAATGAATTCCTTGTGGAAGAATGCTTTCTCATCGAACAAATATTCGTAAACTTCACTATCCTCGACACTTCATTAGAGACTGCAGACACCGTGCAACTCGCCCAGACAAGATACTGCTGAGAGGAGATACTTAATCCTCCTTACCAATTCCGTTGCCATATACGTTTCCAATATATTTTCCATTACCTCATTCCAAGTATCTACCTCCACATCAACCACCATCAAAGATATTATCAGTAAGAGACACCACAAAATTCAACCCTCTGCAGGGGTATACATAATCCCTTGTAACGACTGCAAGGGATTATCCATAGACCTCCACACACGTATTTCAGAACACCAATACGCATATAGAAGGGAGGATTTGAAGAACACCTGTGTTTTACACCGAAACTTCCACTCATCGCCAGGGAAGAAGACAATCAGTGTCGCAGAATCTGGGAATCATCACTCACCTGTATATCTAACAATGGTAGGTAAGACACATAGGCAACAGTTAGGCAACTTTATTCCGAAACGTTTCGCCTACACAGTAGGCTTCTTCAGTCGAATACAGAAAGTAGGCAGGAACAGTAGAGATGTGAAGACGATGTAATCAGTCCATCACCCTTGAAGTCGTAGAATTTGAGGTTGTCAGTCCCTCAGCCTGGAGAAGTTCAGTTCCATAGTCAGGAACTATCTGAAGATCAAGCGACAGTGCAGAGACTTAAATAAAAAAAAAAAATTTTATTTAAGTCTCCGCACTGTCGCTTGATCTTCAGATAGTTCCTGACTATGGAACTGAACTCTCCAGGCTGAGGGACTGACAACCTCAAATTCTACGACTTCAAGGGTGATGGACTGATTACATCGTCTTCACATCTCTACTGTTCCTGCCTACTTTCTGTATTCGACTGAAGAAGCCTACTGTGTAGGCGAAACGTTTCGGAATAAAGTTGCCTAACTGTTGCCTATGTGTCTTACCTACCAACCTGTCGGTATTGTATACCATTTTGATGTTCATATCTAACAATTTCAACCAGAACACCAGGACACCAGCTTTTACAACATAGCTGAACTCCTTGCCAATAAACTTCTTCATCGTTATCTTACATAACAATCAGCTTGTTAGGTAAGACACATATGCAACAGTTAGGTATCTTTATTATGAAACGTTTCGCCTACACAGTAGGCTTCTTCAGTCAAGTACAGAAAAGTTGATAGAAGCAGAAGATACTTTTCTGTACTTGACTGAAGAAGCCTACTGTGTAGGCGAAATGTTTCATAATAAAGATACCTAACTGTTGCATATGTGTCTTACCTAACAACCTGTTGGTATTTTATACCATTTTAATGTTCAACAATCAGCTTGCCCATCCCGTGTAGGTCCGTCTCATATCCAACCTCCCCAACATTCTCCACCTGATTCTCCGCCCTATATATACTCATATACTCTTTGCAAGGTAAATCTGTTTGTTACTTAATAAAGCCCACCGCGTGGGCGAAAAATAATCAATGAAGGATCGCATTAGGCTGCGTTTATATCTATTTTTCTATCGTGTCAATATTTTATACCATTCATTTCCATCGTAAAATTATGAAAGATCCATTTGCTTAATTATGCTAGCAAATTTCAAATTCAAAGGAAGTGCGTATCTCTCCCGTGTATATCTCATCACGAACCAAAAGAAGAGACAAAATAGATAATGGTATGAGATATCAACAAGATAAAAAAAGGACGCAAGTGCTGTGAAATGAAATCCTTCACTGACGATGTCTCGCCATTAACAAGTCACAGATATAACTGATCAGTGAAGGTGAAGCGAAGGTGAGGTGAAGAGCTCAGGAGAGGTGCGGTTCATGTCGCATTGATTCCCGATCGTTCAATCAGTTTTTCGGCAATAGGTTCAGATAAGTTGTAGACATCGTTATTCTGGTTAAAGGTTGTATGAGATATTGATGAATCAGATGGTTGTAGGAATGATAATGTAATAATGTTGCTAAACAAACCGAAAATATGTTAGGTAAGACACATATGCAACAGTTAGGTATCTTTACTTCGAAACGTTTCGCCTACACAGTAGGCTTCTTCAGTCGAGTACAGAAAAGTTGATAGAAGCAGAAGATGTGCAAGAAAGGTATAAAATACCGACAATATGAAAGTTAAGACACATGTGCAACATCTGGATATCTTTATTGTAGACGTTTCGCCATCCAGTGGCTTTATCAATACAGATTCTAGGACATAATAGGAAGACAGTAGAACTATATACAAAAGATGAGGTAATCAGTCCCTCGGCCTTGGAGTTAGTGTTCACAGCATCGTGGTGGAGGAGATTCTCCTCCACCACGATGCTGTGAACACTAACTCCAAGGCCGAGGGACTGATTACCTCATCTTTTGTATATAGTTCTACTGTCTTCCTATTATGTCCTAGAATCTGTATTGATAAAGCCACTGGATGGCGAAACGTCTACAATAAAGATATCCAGATGTTGCACATGTGTCTTAACTTTCAGAAGCAGAAGATACTTGAAGACGATGTAATCAGTCCATCACCCTTTAAGTTTTGAGGTGGTCAGTCCCTCAGTCTGGAGAAGAGCATTGTTCCGTTGTCTGAAACAATATGAAGTTGAAGTGACAGGATGGAGCCTTATATACTGCCAGGAGGTGAGACGTAGGTTGCAGTATATAAGGCTCCATCCTGTCACTTCAACTTCATATTGTTTCAGACAACGGAACAATGCTCTTCTCCAGACTGAGGGACTGACCACCTCAAAACTTTAAGGGTGATGGACTGATTACATCGTCTTCAAGTATCTTCTGCTTCTATCAACTTTTCTGTACTCGACTGAAGAAGCCTACTGTGTAGGCGAAACGTTTCCAAATAAAGATACCTAACTGTTGCATATGTGTCTTACCTAACAATCTGTCGGTATTTTATACCATTTTAATGTTCATTGTTACTACCACTGTCGAGAGAGGTTGTGTCATCACGAACACCACTCACAGTCATTGTTACTACCACTGGCGAGAGGTTGTGTCATCACGTACACCACTCACAGTCATTGTTACTACCACTGGCGAAGGGTTGTGTCATCACGAACACCACTCACAGTCATTGTTACTACCACTGGCGAGAGAGGTTGTGTCATCACGAACACCACTCACAGTCATTGTTACTACCACTGGCGAAGGGTTGTGTCATCACGAACACCACTCACAGTCATTAAAGCTTTCCTCACTATGTCAGAATTTGCCACCAAAACGGCTAGTTTATAGTGCACCCGAAATTTATTCTGTTGTTAGTAAGACAAGGACACGAGTACACACAAGTTCTATGAAATAAAATGCATTTGCAGTATTAGAACATTTTACAGTATTCTAATGCTGATCACACTCAAGTCCAGCACTAGGGTATCTTTACTGTGGAAACTTTTCGCCACACAGTGGCTTCATCAGTCCAATACAGAGAAGAATGACTGAAGATCAGGAGTTTGAGGTAATCAGTCCCTCAGCCTGTAGTCGATGTAATCAATCCATCAATCTTGATACGAATATAGCATTTGCGAGAAAGGGGCTGCAGACAGGTGATGTGAAGCAGTAGGAGGTGTCACCTTCGACAAGTCCACGGGATTTCTCCAAGGTGACACCGCCTACGACTGCTTCACCTCACCTGTCTTCATCATATAAGCGCTTTCTTCGCGCATATGCTGTATTCTCTTCAAATTTATCGACTTGTTGGTTCTCATAACCTTTTATCTACACTCTAATTTTGTACATGTGTCTTATTTTACATTTGTTGGAATTTTCTACTGTATCTTAGCACTAGGACCCTAAAGGGGGTTAGCAAGAGTACATTTGGTTTCAAATTATGTTTTGTCTCTTGCCCTCAAATTTAGGGTACATGATTAAAATGTCTGGCAACTTATTTACATCAATAAGATTCCACAAGATATCACCTATGTTTCTCAATGAGCGGACAATTCAGTACATTGTTTCCAAGAGGAAAACCATTAGATTGACTACGTGCTGTGTTCTAATTGAATTCCTGTGACTTTCATATTCATTATTTACCTCTCTCCTAATGATATATCTAATACTTGACACGAGCATACCAAGGTTATATTGTAAATTATTTATTTCTGGATACTTTTCTTGGCTAATTTATGACCATCAAGTGAGAGTAGTTCAATGTGTGATAGAATCCATAAGAAATGTACATTGATTTCCTTCTCACTGATTTTAATATTTATAGCTCACTTGATAACACGATGGTAGAGAATACTGACAATATGAAGATAAGACACAATGTGGGTCATGGCATTTTATTGAGTAGACGTTCCGTCCATTTAGACATGGGTATATATTTATATAGTAAGTAAACACCCATGTCTTCTTGTTATCTGTGTAAACTGATAGTAGTCCCTGGTGGACGAAACATCTTCGCAATAAAACGCCATAACCCGCATTATATGTCTTATTTACATAGCTGGCTTCTTAAAATGAGCATATTGTTAGTCATTAAGTGAGTCAAGTGACTGACATACAGTCAGTAATGATCAAGGAGTCAAGCTCATTCTCATAAGTGAATTTTATTGCCAATAAGGTGGCAAAAAATTCGGTTTGTAATGTAGAAGCCGAGTTGTTAATTATTATGCTTAACTGAACGTGATTACTATCATTTTTATCTCAAGTGGTGGCGGTTAAAATATATGAAGTCCGGCTCAATACATTTTTCTTTATATCCGTAGGATATAACTTCCATGGAAGTTGTATACAGAGAGACAGTTCACGACTGTTATAAAATTTAATATAACTGCCTGTTCTCGTAATCCATTTAGACTTGAGCTGATTTACTTCTAGACATATTAATATCAAATACTGGTTTAATCTCGGTTATCCTATCATTGACATCTTAAATACTAAGATTATACCTAAGGCAGCCCGGAACAATTCTGACGGCTTCGTTTTGCCTTAGCTCCAAGGGCTGAAGAGAATTTTCTTTAATAATAACATTGCCGAAGAATAAATAATTAAGAATTTAATGTAATCTGTGTACATCATTCTCATTATTTACATATTAACAACATAGTTAAGGTTGCAGCCAGCAACATCTCTGAGAGTATTTAGCCTATCTTTGTGTTTCTTATTTATACTAGATGATACTCAAGTTGTGATGAACACAGATACACAAGTAGCAATCGGGAATTTTATTTAAACGACATTTCGCCTCGGCAGCCGACTTTATCAAGTCTGTAATAAAGTTGGTAGAATTACCGACAATATGTAAAGTAAAAGGACACAAGTGCAATTAATGTGACATTTTATTGTGGCCACAATAAAATGTTATATTAGTTGTACTTGTGTCCTTTTACTTTATCAAGTCTGATGGGTCATACTTGGTAGTAGCTCAGGTTATAGGCAAATGAGATGTAACGTGAGCTTAGTAGTCATTTTTATTTGGCGTGCACTACACGCAGTCACACATCCTGCATTCCATTAACAGTCAGCTAAAAGCCTCCACCTGATTCGGAGAATAACTACCGCTTGTTAAGGTCAACCAATCGGAGTGATGAGAGGGCTCCATGATAGTTTATCTTGTATTTAAAATTAGCCTTGGAACTCAGATCCTCATCTGCATTCAGCTAATTAAATTTAGTAGAGTTCTGTCCTCAGTATGGATATAAGAGCTGTAACACACGAGAGTACGCTTCTTGCTCCTGCTGGTAAATATTTATACTACGGTATCTGGAAAAGTATATTATTGGGAGTGGTAATACATAGATACTCCAAAAAACAACCTTTGCAGTAAGCTTTTGCCCTTAATATAATTCACTTGTTTTATTAATATTTTAGGCTAAGTACCACAAGGAATTTAACAGTGTCTTATATTTGTGATAAGAGAAGAACATAGTCAAGCGTTAACACAATAGCTGGCTTTTATAAAGCCTGTTGCTTAGATGAAATTTTATTTTAATGCAGTTTCCATCTGTTGCTTCGACGTCTTTATGAATTAAAACATTTCCTCTTTATGTTTAATATGGTTGATCCACTGAGAGTTACGTTATTACCATTAAATACGTCAGTTGTAACTGATGTGTTCAGCCTTCAAACAATGGGTGGGACATGTCGTTTGCTTGTCAACATCTTCATCTAAGATGCAGATTTGATGATTCCTAATCGATTACACATTATTTGAACTTTACTGAAAATGTTATTAATTTTGTCAAGCATTGTTCAATGGATCATGATGTGACCAGCAGACGTTGTTTAGGCGAGATAAGTAGTGCATTTTGAAAAGCGCTGTATAATACATTAAATATCACGGGTCTGATCAAGTTTGACGATTGTGAGTCTTGCAAAATTATGAGACAGAAGATCCTCAACTATAACTGGGTTATGTACTGAATATGACTCATTAAATTTTAAGCATAAATCAAATATGTCTCCTTATATATGAGTGAGAGTAATAGTGCCCAGAATTTAGCATTCTCACGTTCATTTAAGAATTTAATTAATTTAGTTTCACTGGTGCTTGTCATCGGCTCTCCAATATGCTTATGTCTGGCATTATAATCTTCAAGAGATATGGTAGGTTTAATGTTCTTGTGATCAGATAAAGCATAAATATATATAGGATGTTAAAGAAATTGCGTATAATGTAGAGCTATGTTATTGTATGTTTACTTGGCTTTGTAAGATTTGAATGAATGATTCAAGTTCTTTCATATATAAATCACACAACAGTTAGTTGATGTTAAGTTACGTGCTTCATATACAAGTGGAAAGTTCTCAAATTTGTAATCTACATTCTTTCGAACAGATTATATCACTCTTCTTGGAAGCAAAAAAAAAAAAAAATGCACCTTCTTCCCTTATTGATCATTTTATTTTATCTTAGCCTGGAATTGCATCAGCTCAGGTTTAAGTAATGTTTACAGACAAAATACCTCTGCTTTATTAATGCTAACTGTATTTAGTCTAATAACCAATTTTTCAGTTGTGGGTTCGTCTTTGTGGTCAAAGGTGTTCTGACTCCCTTGGTTTACGTAATTTGTTACTATCTGCTTGAGATGGTAATTGTTTTAAGTCGAAATTTTTATGATTTGAAGGTCAAGTGTCTCTGGAACTTTTCCAAAGAGAAGTACTCTTATAAAAGTAAAGTCTTCAGGCCATTTAATGCTACAGGACAACAGGTGCTACTAGGTTAACAGTTGCTGCGGGACAACAGGTGCTACTAGGTCAACAGTTGCTGCGGGACAACAGGTGCTACTAGGTCAACAGTTGCTGCGGGACAACAGGTGCTACTAGGTCAACAGTTGCTGCGGGACAACAGGTGCTACTAGGTCAACAGTTGCTGCGGGACAACAGGTGCTACTAGGTCAACAGTTGCTGCGGGACAACAGGTGCTACTAGGTCAACAGTTGCTGCGGGACAACAGGTGCTACTAGGTCAACAGTTGCTGCGGGACAACAGGTGCTACTAGGTCAACAGTTGCTGCGGGACAACAGGTGCTACTAGGTCAACAGTTGCTGCGGGACAACAGATGCTACTAGGTCAACAGTTGCTGCGGGACAACAGATGCTACTAGGTTAACAGTTGCTGCGGGACAACAGGTGCTACTAGGTTAACAGTTGCTGCGGGACAACAGGTGCTACTAGGTTAACAGTTGCTGCGGGACAACAGGTGCTACTAGGTTAACAGTTGCTGCGGGACAACAGGTGCTACTAGGTCAACAGTTGCTGCGGGACAACAGGCGCTACTAGGTCAACAGTTGCTGCGGGACAACAGATGCTACTAGGTCAACAGTTGCTGCGGGACAACAGGTGCTACTAGGTCAACAGTTGCTGCGGGACAACAGGTGCTACTAGGTCAACAGTTGCTGCGGGACAACAGGTACTACTAGGTCAACAGTTGCTGCGGGACAACAGATGCTACTAGGTCAACAGTTGCTGCGGGACAACAGGTGCTACTAGGTCAACAGTTGTTGCGGGACAACAGGTGCTACTAGGTCAACAGTTGTTGCGGGACAACAGGTGCTACTAGGTCAACAGTTGTTGCGGGACAACAGGTGCTACTAGGTCAACAGTTGTTGCGGGACAACAGGTGCTACTAGGTCAACAGTTGTTGCGGGACAACAGGTGCTACTAGGTCAACAGTTCTTGCGGGACAACAGGTGCTACTAGATCAACAGTTGCTGCGAGACAACTGGTGCTACTAGGTCAACAGTTGCTGCGAGACAACAGGTGCTACTTGGTCAACAGTAGCTGCGGGACAACAGGTGCTACTAGGTCAACAGTTGCTGCGGGACAACAGGTGCTACTAGGTCAACAGTTGCTGCGGGACAACAGGTGCTACTAGGTCAACAGTTGCTGCGGGACAACAGGTGCTACTAGGTCAACAGTAGCTGCGGGACAACAGGTGCTACTAGGTCAACAGTTGCTGCAGGACAACAGGTGCTACTAGATCAACAGGTGCTGCAGTCATACTAGCGTCTTCTGGTGGTGCCTCTGGCGTGGATAACTCACCGTCCACAAAGGCAATTTCAATTCATAAATAGCTGGCTGATCCACAGCATCCGGTGGGGTCACAGGTGTCACCGCCCGCCGATTGCTAACTCCATGTATGATAGTAGAGGTGGTGGCTCGTCAACAATTTTCTATATAGAGGAAGGCCGAGCGATGTCATCAAAATTTAACAGGTGGTCTTGTTCACCCACATGTTCCAGTGATGTGGTCACAAGTATGTCAGTGAAAGGCTGACTGGCCCCACTCTGAGAAATCTTTAACAAACTATTGACTGGTATCGATCAAAGGTGGTTTAGGTATCTTTTGTACCGAAGTTACTCTCGTGCCCAACAATGAAGGGAAGTTTTTCATTACACTTTCCACTCTAAGAATAAGTCATGCCACAACTTAATGTAATTTGATAAAAGCGCTCGCAATTTTAGCAACAATGCAGATGGGGCTAATACTTCTCAGCAGGTAAAAGAAGTAAGCTTGTTCCTAGATGTTTCGAGTTAAAGGTAATTTACTCACTAAGCGGGAGGTGACTTGAGTCCTTCCAATATAAATGTTTATAATCATAATAAATTTAAAAGGGGTGGATCGGTAGGCGGAAGGTCTCGGTCATTGACCAAAAGCTCCAGATGTGGATCATCATATGATGAAAACCAGCGTCAGGAAACACTTTTCCTGGTTCCTGACAAACCTAATACCATGGATCCTGTCTGAAAGTCATTCGAATTCATTCTTTTTTCAATAGCAAGGATTTCTGTCTAAAGGGAATCAAAAGAATATAATGCTTACTACTTTTTAATGTAATGAATTTTTAACAGAGAACAGGGCAGCTGCTTCCATAAGTTGCATTATGCAGGTTTTTGATCATTGTCTAATCATTTGTTCACGCAAATTATGGTGAACTATGCACACATTCCTGTTGTCCCAAGTACATGCATATTAATACTCTGTGAGTCACTGTTGCACACTTCTTGCTATCTTTTCCACGTATATTTGATCACAATCAGGACACGGGATTACGTAGGCCTCTGTGTAGGCATCTGTGGGTGTGGAATGGATTTTTCTGAGTCTTTGATGGTTATAGAAAAGCTGCTAACTACACTCCTCTTACAAATGTCTAGGACACTTGTCACGTTATTGGCTATGTTTCCATTCAGAAAGACAGTGTGTCTCTTAGTGGAGCTATCTGAAGCTGCAATGTTCATGATATCTTTTGCTTAAAATATCAAACGTGTTGGCCAGCCTGGCAAGACACCGTGATGATGATGACTCCCACACCTAATTTCTCTTTCCCTACATAAGCTGATAATTTCCCATATCCTGTATAAGAATGACAAAGCTCATAGGAACCATATTTCCTAAAAAGAAGAGTTCTTGTGCTGAAGGAATGTACAGTAGTGTACTGCTCTTCAGGAAACACCACCGGAAGAGGTAGTGTATATCTGTTAACGCGACAACAACACATACCTGGAGAGTTTACCTGGAGAGAGTTCCGGGGGTCAACGCCCCCGCGGCCCGGTCTGTGACCAGGCTTCCTTAGGTCAGTGTCCCAGGATGCGACCCACACCAGTCGACTAACACCCAGGTACCCATTTTACTGATGGGGAACATAGACAACAGGTTGAAAGAAACACGTCCAATGTTTCTACTCTGGCTGGGAATCGAACCCAGGCCCTCACCGTGTGAAGCGAGAGCGTTAACCACCAGGCCACCAGAGACAAAAAAGGAAAGGCAGCGTATATATCTCTTCACGAACAACAAGTCCTGTAAATCTGTAATTCTGGTCCCATGCCGAGTGCTTCCCACCAAAACTTGACACATTAGCTGCCTCAAGCTGGTGGCAACACCGACCAACTTTTGGCTAATAGATCATAACATGAAGTTTGACTGCAGTTATTGAATCTTACTAGTTCATTTCATCAATATTCACTACATTAATTACTAAATCAAGCTGATCCGTGAAAGAACTCTCTAGTTCTAAATAATTACATTGAAGAACTCTATATCATCGAATTACCTTTCCTGAAGAAGAAATTTGCTAATAATGTTGTGAATCTTGCACTGTCTCGCTCATGATTCAGTTGCATCGTGTGCTCATCACCTGGAATTTTTAACATAGATTGTATTTTTCATGTTACGATCGGTATTAGCATTCTGGAAATTGATGTTTCAGAAATTTAATCTTAAAAACTGAATACAAATACTGAATAAGCTCATAATTATTGATGGTTTAATCCTAATTTTAAGAAATTACCAATACTACTTTGAAAATTTCTTAAAATATAGATAAAACATAGATCATTATTTCTTGACTCATATTCATACAGCACTAAAAGGGAGGGGGGACTTATTTACATGTACCAGGCAATGGGTCTTCCCATAAACTGTACCAGCGGTGAACCCTATCAGTGGTGACGTGTCCAGTGGTACTGGGTACATGAAGCTTGAAACATTGATGGCCAAGTGAACTAAGGCGTCTCGGAATTTTGGTAGGCTTTCTGGGAGGCATCCTAAAATATCGAGGGTTTGATCCCCGGCTAGAAGCATTATTATTTGCTTAAATTCACTCATTCGTTGCTGAATTAATATATATATATATATATATATATATATATATATATATATATATATATATATATATATATATATATATATATATATATATATATATAACGTTTGAATAAAATATAGGGAAGTACCACCTCCATAGCTGGACTGGGGACCCCTCATCCTCAGAGAAGACAATAAACGTACCTCAGGGAAAGCTATATTCTACGTGAACATTTATTAATAAACAGAATACATTTACAGAAAACACAAACATGAAAACAATGGTACAATGTATTAAAGATCATGAATTTCATCCAGCTCCTCCGAAGCTGGACGCGAGCCAAGTATGCAGCAAGCATTTCCCCTCTGGACGGCCACGCTGAGGCGCTGGAACATGAAAGTGGTTGCCCATGGGTCCCTGGTATGTATATATATATATATATATATATATATATATATATATATATATATATATATATATATATATATATATATATATATATGTCGTGCCGAATATGTAAAACTTGCGATATTGGCTTAAATAGCAATTCTCATCTTGCCATGTAAGACAAGCGAAAATTTGTGTATGCAATATTTTCGCAAAAATCATTCTGAACCTAACGAAAAAAATATATTTCACTGTGTTTGTTTAGTATTAAATTATTATAAACGTATCTAAAATATATTTCCTTAGATTAGGCTAAACTAAATTGCGCTTGCTATAATAAGGTTAGGTAAGTTTTCTAAGATTCTTTTGGTGCAAAATTATAATTTTTTACATTAACATTAATGAAAAAAATATATCTTTAAAAGTGTAAGAGAAAATTTCAAAAAAGGACTTAATTTTAAATGAGTTCTTGCTAATTGACCAGTTTTACCTATTAGGCACGATATATATATATATATATATATATATATATATATATATATATATATATATATATATATATATATAATTGTGCCCACGAACGAGTGCTATTGATCAGTAACAACACTGAGACTAGCCAAGGACTCGAATCCATGTTGCTTTGGCCTGCTTCATGGTGGGCGAAAACTCACGATGCCTTAATCCACTGGACCATACAATCCTTAAGAGTAGCGCTACCAGTGAAACTGGAACACTATATACAAAACTCAAGAGGGTCACCAAATAGAACGTAAGGAACACGTAAAAGACCTAGGAATAATTATGTCACTGGACCTTTCTTTTAAAGACCATAACAAGACAAAGACCACCACAGCCAGGGTAAATAATGTTGATGGTGACTCTTCAAATCGCTAGTGCTCCCTCACTTAGAATATTGCTCAGTGCTGACGGCCCCGTTCAAAGCAGAGATATATCGGAGCTGGAACAAATGCAGAGATCGTTTACGGCTCACATTGAGCCTGTAAAGCACCTAAACTACCGGAAACGCCTGCAAGTCTTGAACGTGTATTCATTGGAGCTAAGGAGAGAAAGATACATGATAATATATACCTGGAAAATACTCGAGGGCCTGGTCCCAAATCTGCACACTGTCATAACAACATACTGGAGCAAGAGATATGGAAAGAAGTGTAAAATAAACCCAGTGAGGAGCAGGGGTGCTGTGGGGACAATAAGGGAACACTGTATCAACATCCGGGGTCCCAGACTATTCAGCATCTTACCAGAAGATATCAGAAACACGGCTGGAACAAGTGTAGAAGCCTTCAATAGGAAACTGGACAAGCATATTCACCAGGAGCCAGATCAACCAGGCTGTGATGGATATGTGGGGCAGCGGGCCTCCAGCAGCAACAGCCTGGTTGACCAGGCAAGCACCAGACGAGCTTGGCCCATGGCTGGGCTCAGAGAGTAGATAAAATCTCGAAACTCTTCAAAGGTATATCAAAGGTAAACATTGAAACAATTCCAACTGCTTTCGTGATTTCTCGTGATTTCTACATTAGCACATAAGAAAGAAGGAGCACTGCAGTAGGCCTACTGTCCCATGCGAGGCAGGTCCAAGTCGCCTACCGGCTTATGCCACTGACCCATCCTAGTCAGGTCTAGGTCACATCCACTTAAGGAAGGAGCACGGCATCTGACCTACTAGCACAAGCTAGTCAGGTCCAACTCACACCCACCCACACCCCCTCATGTATTTATCTAACCTATTTTTAAAACTACACAACGTTTTAGCCTCTATAACTGTACTCGGGAGTTTGTTCCACTCATCCACAACTCTATTACCAAACCAGTGCTTTCCTATATCCTTCCTGAATCTGATAATATATACATATCTTCTTTCAACAAACCGGCCGTATCCCACCGAGGCAGGGTGGCCCAAAATGAAAAACGAAAGTCTCTCCTTTTAAATGTAGTAATATATACAGGAGAAGGGGTTACTAGCCCCTTGCTCCCGGCATCTTAGTCGCCTCTTACGACACGCAGGAAATGGAATAGTCTGGAAAGTGAGGTAGTGGAGGCAGGAACCATACATAGCTTTAAGAATAGGTATGATAAAGCTCATACAGTAGGGAGAGAGAGGACCTAGCAGCTATCAGTGAAGAGGCGGGGCCAGGAGCTGAGTCTCGACCCATTCAACCACAAATAGGTGAGTACACACGCAAACACAGGTTATCTGTGAAAATTTCACAAGAGTTTCCCCATGGTACTGCTGGTCGTGAATCTACCTGCAGTCTACCTGAAGGCGATGCCAGGTGTCACCGCCTCCACTGCAGGACCCCAGACCTGGTATCCTGGTCCCTTGATTAATCAGCTCGCTGCTCGCGCTCAAGTGCAGGTACCAAGGCCTAGCATTCCCTTGTCGTATAATATATATTATTTTCTGTGTGAGCATCTCATGAGCCCTCCAGTAAATCCTCTGCCACACTCCACGACCTCAAAATTCACTGCCGGGGTTTCATCAATCATCGTTGGTAAAGCAAATTGGCCGCACCTCCCCGGAGGGTGGGCCATGCATCACGCCCACCAATTTGGGGGATTTTGGGGGAATATAGATGGGGTGAGAGGGGGTTAAGGTATGAATACTACTAATAATAAATGACTTATGATCGAGTTATGCTCAACAAAGGCGTACAAAAATCTTGGGACTCGTTACCTCCATTACTTCTGTCTAGCCCCCCTGATTTACATTGATTAAACGTTAATGTGTATATTTTCAACACAAGTCGATGGAAGTAACCCATATTTTTGTGGACGGGGGGGAGTGGGGGGGGGAGCAATAATTTCCAAGACTCGCTCGGTTAATCAGATCACAGAAACGTGAAATACTGTAAAATTAACAAACAATTTACTCAAAAATTATTTGTATAGAAATAAGAGAAACAAAAACAGTAATACTGGTACTCTAGAGGTAGGGTATAATTATGCCTGAATCAGTGTTTGTGTCCTTGTTTGATTAATGGGTAATATTATCGCCTGGACCCCATCCATCAAGCCTGATGAATGCCTCAACTCGTCCAACCATCATCTAACAAAAGGAGGGTGAGGATGGAGAGTGTAAGGGTGAGGGAGGGAGAGAGGGGAGAGGGAGAGACGGGGGAGGGAAGGAGGGGGAGGGAAGGTGAGGGGGGAGAGAGAAAAAAAAGCGTTTCGTACTGTATACATGAAGTGCAAATGAAATCTCGCGATGTTGCCAGCACTGATTCATTCACATTTTGATTTTCATATTCGCTAACCCATCCCAGGTATCGATTTCTCTGGTCATATTTCTTTCTGAGCGGAGAATGCAGTCTACTGTATATGCAAAGAATTTCTCACTAAACCATTTTCAAAAGTGCAAGGTACAGCATATAAATTATTCGTGTTTAATCGAATATCCATGCTCACCAAATTTCGTCTACACATTTTATGTATAAACTAGGTAAAGCGAGTGTTTGCAGGTCAGTCAACTGACCCTCAGTCAGGATCATAGAGTTTTTTTAATACCTTCGGACATAGTATAGCTTTAGGCGTAAATTTTGTGTTGTTGTACTCAAACTGGCAGTTTTCATTTTTGTATAGAGAAGTGTTTTTCTGTTCTGCTATAAATATATTGAACATTTATGTCGGGAACAGTCTAAAAGTTTTATACTTGGCTGATGGTGACAGTGTATTTTTATACTGCATTTTTTGGGGTTATACACACACACACACACACACACACACACACACACACACACACACACACACACACACACACACACACACACACACACACACACACACACACACACACACACACACACACACACACACATACACACACACGTGAAGCAGTATCGCTAAATAGTGCTCCCAGGATTTAGCGTTCTAGTGGCTGTCCTAAGATATTATTAGCGGTCATCGTACGTGAGTGAATCAGTGAACATACCTACAAGACTGTAATAGCTTTCAAGAGTGCGAATAATGTGACAGGATCAAGAATTTTACAATTTAAATTTGAATGAAATTTGAGTGAGGGAGGGTAGCAGTCAGCTGATGAGGCTACTGGCCGCAGTGTTGACACAAAATATCCAAACAGTTAATTGGGTTAACGGTGTGATCTGAAATATTAACAAATACATATGTTGGTTGATTATAACAGCAGTGTAGTGATAAGGTCATAAAAGAGTGATTAAGTAAATACTGAAAGTAAGAAAAAATTAGTCAATCCCCAGCTGTTGGTGTTGTGAATGTAGCTAACATCATCAGACTTGTTATGACCATAATACTGTACTAAAGAAAAAAGAGGGAATACCAAGTCTTAAAAGAAAAAGAAAATAAAAACTTGAATGCATGATAAAGTTCCTGAAGGAGTTAGAAAATTGAAGGAGTTGATAGACGACCAGCAGGAACCTCCATTGTTGTGCAGACGACATCACTTGCCTATTTGTGGTTAATTTTGGTTAGTGTCTAAAGTCTCAAGTGTCTCGCCCTGCTGGTTGTATGCTATACCATCTCTCTCTCCCTATTTCAGTACCAGGAGATAGATAGTGGTTAGTAAATTATCTAAATATCGCCAGGTAAACTCCAGAAGAGTTGTGTAGCCTAGTGACCCCCCCCCCCCGTTTTTCTGAGGGACAAGCTAGTAAACAAGTACGCACATACAAACACACGTGTGCACCCGTAATTATTGTTATAATAAACAGTATATATTAATAAGGAATTGAGTGAGAAAAAATAATCCTATAATCTTCAAAAAGTAAAGTAGCCTAGTGTGCGGAGATCTGGGCCGGGAGAGTACCGGTGAAACAACAACAATAACAAATAGTGTTAATGTAACCCCCCCTTTTTTCAAAGAACGACAAGCTAGTAAACACACACACAAACACAAGTGTACGCAATTAATATTATATAGTATATATTAGTGCATATTAATAAGGAATTGATTGGGAAATTTTTTTTTATAATCTTCAAAAGAGTAGCGTAGCCTAGTGTGCACACGCACACCCACACACACCCACACACCCACACACACCCACACACCCACACACCCACACACCCACACACACCCACACACCCACACACCCACACACACCCACACACACCCACACACACACACACACCCACACACACCCACACACACCCACACACACCCACACACACCCACACACACCCACACACCCACACACACCCACACACCCACACACCCACACACACCCACACACACCCACACACACCCACACGCACCCACACACACACACACACCCACCCACACACCCAACCACACACCCACCCACACACCCACCCCCACACCCCCACACACACCCACACACCCACACACACCCACACCCACACACCCACACACACCCACACACCCACACCCACCCACACCCACCCACACACCCACCCACACCCACCCACACACCCACCCACACCCACCCACACACCCACCCACACACCCCCACACACACACCCACACACACCCACACACCCACACACACCCACCCACACCCCCCAACCCCCCCCACCCCCCACCCCCACCCCCCACCCCCACCCCTCCCCACACACACACACACATATTGCCAGACTCACACATACACTCCCCCCCTCCCCCACCGACATCTCACTCCTTCACCTGATCCCTCCCCTCCCTCTTTCACCCTCCCCCTCCCCACCTCTCCCTCACCCACTTACCCACTTGCTTCACTCTCCTTCCCACTCCCCCTCCCCACTACTCTCCCATATAGCCACAGTTCCTCCTCTACCTCCCCCCCCCCACACTCTGACATATACAATACTAACCTAACATACAGAATTACATAGGTTTCCCACTCTGAGGCAATCAGGATAAAACAAAAATGGGTTGCCAGAGAGCAACAAGAAAACCCAAGGGACAGGAGGAGGAAACTGCAAAGGAAGATTGGGCAGCAGAGCTCACAAAAAGGGAACAAGAATGGGAAAAGAAACTAGAAGAACTTAGCATGAGAATGGAAGAGAGGATAGACATGGAAAGCAGGAAGTGGGAGGTGAAAGTCAAAGCAGCAGAGGCCAGGATACAGAGTTTAGAAGAAGAACTGGAAAATCTGAAACAGCCTAAAGAACTAAAGAACATTATGGGATTGACAACAGAGACCACTACCTCAGCCACAAATAAGGGGACTGTAGGGAAAGGAGGACCAAAACTGCATGTAGAAGCTCTATCATTGGAGACTGTAGTAAATGAAAGAGCTAAGCTATATGTGGAGGCCCTAAAAGACCACAACAGAGCCCAGGGAAAGCCGAGATGGGAAAATGACAGGCCACTGAGCCCATGTACAGTAGCTAGTGAAACTGAAGAAAGGAAAGCTGCAATGGAGGAAATCAAATTGAATGAGGGGATACACAGGGATATGCAGTGGGAGAATGAAAGGGTGAGGTCAGTCTTTGTGTATGGGCTACAGGAAGTTGAAGGGGAAACATATGAAGCAAGAAAACAAGGGGAAAAAAAGCAATTGAAAGCATCATGAAAGTAATCGGAGAAGACGACATGACCCAGCTGGAAAATTTTCGGAGAATAGGGGGGTTTGTAAAAAAAAAGAAACCGGCCAGTGAAAGTGACCTTCAAGGCAGAATCGACTCGGAACAGGATACTGCAGGAAAAAGCACGATTAAGGGACATGCCGGGATACAGGAAGGTGTATCTCGACCGCGACAGAACACAAGACGAAAGGCGGAAACTGAGAGAGATGGTACAAAGGCGAAAGGAGGAAAGAGAGGGGATGGAGAAGACAGACAGGAGATCCCAGACACAGGAAGAAGATCAAATACAACCTCCCTCACAGCTTCCTATAGAAGCCTCCCAACCAGGTCAACCCCAGTGCAGCCAAACACTCTAAACCACAACACCCATGTCATATCCAATGCCCCCACCCACTGCATTACAAACTCCACCCCCACAGCAACCACCCATAGTTCCTTATCAGGTCTCCCACTTCCCCAACCCCAATACACCTCCCAGACCACAGTCTTAGAAAAGAAGTTGAAGGTATGGTATACAAATGCAGATGGAATAACAAATAAGTATGAGGAGTGGCACGAAAGAATCAAGGAGACATCCCCAGACATAATAGCACTCACAGAAACAAAACTCACCAGAATAATAACAGATTCAATCTTTCCACCCGGATATCAAATCTTCAGGAAAGACAGAGGGAGGAGAGGGGGAGGAGGAGTTGCACTGCTCATTAAAAGCCAGTGGGGTTTTGAGAAAATGGAAGGAATGGATGGCACGGGTGAAAGGGACTACTTAGTAGGAACAATCCAGTCTGAGGGACATAAGGTGATAATTGCAGTAATGTACAACCCACCACAGAACTGCAGGAGACCAAGAGAAGAATACGATGAGAGCAACAGAGCCATGGTGGCCAGGAGAGCACACGTGGGGGGAGCAAAGTTACTAGTTATGGGTGATTTCAATCACAAGGAGATTGACTGGGAAAACCTGGAGCCCCATGGGGGTTCCGAAACATGGAGAGCCAAGATGATGGATGTAGTACTGGAAAACCTCATGCATCAACATGTTAGAGACACTACCAGAGAGAGAGGAGAAGATGAACCAGCAAGACTGGACCTTGTATTCACCTTGAGTAGTTCAGACATCGAGGATATCTTGTATGAAAGGCCCCTGGGAGCTAGTGATCATGTGGTTCTGTGCTTCGACTACATAGTTGAGCTCCAAGTGGAGAGAGTAGCAGGAATAGGATGGGAAAAACCAAACTACAAAAGGGGGAACTACTCAGGCATGAGGAACTTCCTTCAAAACATTCAGTGGGAGAGGGAACTGACAGGAAAACCAGTACAAGAAATGATGGACTATGTGGCAACAAAATGCAAGGAGGCAGAGGAGAGGTTTGTTCCCAAGGGAAACAGAAATAATGGGAAGAACAGAACGAGTCCTTGGTTCACCCAAAGGTGTAGGGAGGCAAAAACTAGGTGTACTAGAGAATGGAAAAGGTACAGAAGACAGAGAACTCAGGAAAATAAAGAGATTAGCCGAAGAGCCAGAAATGAATATGCACAGATAAGAAGGGAGGCTCAGCGACAATATGAAAATGACATAGCATCGAAAGTCAAGACTGACCCGAAGCTGTTGTACAGCCACATCAGGAGGAAAACAACAGTCAAGGACCAGGTAATCAGACTGAGGAAGGGTGATGGGGAATTCACAAGCAACGACCGAGAGGTATGTCAGGAGCTCAACACGAGATTTAAAGAAGTATTTACAGTGGAAACCAGTAGGACTCCAGGAAATCAGAACAGGGGGGTACACCAGCAAGTGCTGGATGAGGTACATATAACCAAGGAGGAAGTGAAGAAGTTGCTATGCGAACTTGACACCTCAAAGGCGGTGGGACCAGACAACATCTCTCCATGGGTCCTTAAAGAGGGAGCAGAGATATTGTGTGTGCCATTAACAAAGATCTTCAACACATCATTTGAAACTGGGCAACTCCCTGAGGTATGGAAGATGGCAAATGTAGTCCCAATTTTTAAAAAGGGAGACAGACATGAGGCACTAAACTACAGACCTGTATCACTAACGTGTATAGTATGCAAGGTCATGGAGAAGATCATAAGGAGGAGAGTGGTGGAGCACCTGGAAAGAAACAAGTGTATAATTGACAACCAGCATGGTTTCAGGGAAGGAAAATCCTGTGTCACAAACCTACTAGAGTTTTATGACAAGGTGACAGAAGTAAGACAAGAGAGAGAGGGGTGGATCGACTGCATTTTTTTGGACTGCAAAAAGGCCTTCGACACACTTCCTCACAAGAGGTTACTGAAAAAGCTAGAAGATCAGGCACACATAACAGGAAAGGCACTGCAATGGATCAGAGAATACCTGACAGGGAGGCAACAACGAGTCATGGTACGTGACGAGGTGTCAGAGTGGGCGCTTGTGACAAGCGGGGTTCCACAGGGGTCAGTCCTAGGACCTGTGCTGTTCTTGGTATATGTGAACGACATAACGGAAGGGATAGACTCAGAAGTGTCCTTGTTTGCAGATGATGTGAAGTTAATGAGAAGAATCAAATCGGATGAGGATCAGGCAGGACTACAAAGAGACCTGGACAGGCTGCAAGCCTGGTCCAGCAACTGGCTCCTTGAGTTTAACCCTGCCAAATGCAAAGTCATGAAGATTGGGGAAGGGAAAAGAAGACCGCAGACACAATATAGTTTAGATGGCCAAAGACTGCAAACCTCACTCAAGGAAAAAGATCTGGGGGTGAGTATAACACCGAGCATATCTCCTGAGGCGCACATAAATCAGATAACTGCTGCAGCATACGGGCGCCTGGCAAACCTACGGATAGCGTTCCGATACCTCAGTAAGGAGTCGTTCAAGACCCTGTATACCATTTACGTCAGGCCCATACTGGAGTATGCAGCACCAGTTTGGAATCCACACCTAGTCAAGCACGTCAAGAAATTAGAGAAAGTGCAAAGGTTTGCAACAAGACTAGTCCCAGAGCTACGGGGATTGTCCTACGAAGAAAGGTTGAGGGAAATCGGCCTGACGACACTGGAGGCCAGGAGGGTCAGGGGAGACATGATAACGACATATAAAATACTGCGCGGAATAGACAAGGTGGACAAAGACAGGATGTTCCAGAGATGGGACACAGACACAAGAGGTCACAATTGGAAGTTGAAGACTCAGATGAATCGAAGGGATGTTAGGAAGTATTTCTTCAGTCATAGAGTAGTCAAGTCATGGAATAGTCTAGAAAGTGAAGTAGTGGAGGCGGGAACCATACATAGTTTTAAGGCGAGGTATGATGAAGCTCATGTAGCAGGGAGAGAGAGGACCTAGTAGCAATCAGTGAAGAGGCGGGGCCAGGAGCTATGACTCGACCCCTGCAACCACAAATAGGTGAGTACAAATAGGTGAGTACACACACACACACACACACACACACAAACAAACAAACGCACACACACACACACAAAACACACACACACACACACACACACACACACACACACACACACACACACACACACACACATAGGACATCATAAGAATCACAGAGACAAAGCTCACGGAAGTGATACAAAATACAATCTTCCTGTCTGGATGTCAGATCCTGGGGAAAGACAGGATATATATATATATATATATATATATATATATATATATATATATATATATATATATATATATATATATATATATATATATATATTATTATCACACTGGCCGATTCCCACCAAGGCAGGGTGGCCCGAAAAAGAAAAACTTTCACCATCATTCACTCCATCACTGTCTTGCCAGAAGGGTGCTTTACACTACAGTTTTTAAACTGCAACATTAACACCCCTCCTTCAGAGTGCAGGCACTGTACTTCCCATCTCCAGGACTCAAGTCCGGCCTGCCGGTTTCCCTGAATCCCTTCATAAATGTTACTTTGCTCACACTCCAACAACACGTCAAGTATTAAAAACCATTTGTCTCCATTCACTCCTATCAAACACGCTCACGCATGCCTGCTGGAAGTCCAAGCCCCTCGCACACAAAACCTCCTTTACCCCCTCCCTCCAACCTTTCCTAGGCCTACCCCTACCCCGCCTTCCTTCCACTACACACTGATACACTCTTGAAGTCATGCTGTTTCGCTCCATTCTCTCTACATGTCCGAACCACCTCAACAACCCTTCCTCAGCCCTCTGGACAACAGTTTTGGTAATCCCGCACCTCCTCCTAACTTCCAAACTACGAATTCTCTGCATTATATTCACACCACAGATTGCCCTCAGACATGACATCTCCACTGCCTCCAGCCTTCTCCTCGCTGCAACATTCATCACCCACGCTTCACACCCATATAAGAGCGTTGGTAAAACTATACTCTCATATATTCCCCTCTTTGCCTCCAAGGACAAAGTTCTTTGTCTCCACAGACTCCTAAGTGCACCACTCACTCTTTTTCCCTCATCAATTCTATGATTCACCTCATCTTTCATAGACCCATCCGCTGACACGTCCACTCCCAAATATCTGAATATGTTCACCTCCTCCATACTCTCTCCCTCCAATCTGATATCCAATCTTTCATCACCTAATCTTTTTGTTATCCTCATAACCTTACTCTTTCCTGTATTCACCTTTAATTTTCTTCTTTTGCACATCCTACCAAATTCATCCACCAATCTCTGCAACTTCTCTTCAGAATCTCCCAAGAGCACAGTGCCATCAGCAAAGAGCAGCTGTGACAACTCCCACTTTGTGTGTGATTCTTTATCTTTTAACTCCACGCCTCTTGCCAAGACCCTCGCATTTACTTCTCTTACAACCCCATCTATAAATATATTAAACAACCACGGTGACATCACACATCCTTGTCTAAGGCCTACTTTTACTGGGAAAAAAATTCCCTCTTTCCTACATACTCTAACTTGAGCCTCACTATCCTCGTAAAAACTCTTCACTGCTTTCAGTAACCTACCTCCTACACCATACACTTGCAACATCTGCCACATTGCCCCCCTATCCACCCTGTCATACGCCTTTTCCAAATCCATAAATGCCACAAAGACCTCTTTAGCCTTATCTAAATACTGTTCACTTATATGTTTCACTGTAAACACCTGGTCCACACACCCCCTACCTTTCCTAAAGCCTCCTTGTTCATCTGCTATCCTATTCTCAGTCTTACTCTTAATTCTTTCAATTATAACTCTACCATACACTTTACCAGGTATACTCAACAGACTTATCCCCCTATAATTTTTGCACTCTCTTTTATTCCCTTTTCCTTTATACAAAGGAACTATGCATGCTCTCTGCCAATCCCTAGGCACCTTACCCTCTTCCATACATTTATTAAATAATTGCACCAACCACTCCAAAACTATATCCCCACCTGCTTTTAACATTTCTATCTTTATCCCATCAATCCCGGCTGCCTTACCCCCTTTCATTTTACCTACTGCCTCACGAACTTCCCCCACACTCACAACTGGCTCTTCCTCACTCCTACAAGATGTTATTCCTCCTTGCCCTATACACGAAATCACAGCTTCCCTATCTTCATCAACGTTTAACAATTCCTCAAAATATTCCCTCCATCTTCCCAATACCTCTAACTCTCCATTTAATAACTCTCCTCTCCTATTTTTAATTGACAAATCCATTTGTTCTCTAGGCTTTCTTAACTTGTTAATCTCACTCCAAAACTTTTTCTTATTTTCAACAAAATTTGTTGATAACATCTCACCCACTCTCTCATTTGCTCTCTTTTTACATTGCTTCACCACTCTCTCACCCTCTCTCTTTTTCTCCATATACTCTTCCCTCCTTGCATCACTTCTACTTTGTAAAAACTTCTCATATGCTAACTTTTTCTCCCTTACTACTCTCTTTACATCATCATTCCACCAATCGCTCCTCTTCCCTCCTGCACCCACTTTCCTGTAACCACAAACTTCTGCTGAACACTCTAACACTACATTTTTAAACCTACCCCATACCTCTTCGACCCCATTGCCTATGCTCTCATTAGCCCATCTATCCTCCAATAGCTGTTTATATCTTACCCTAACTGCCTCCTCTTTTAGTTTATAAACCTTCACCTCTCTCTTCCCTGATGCTTCTATTCTCCTTGTATCCCATCTACCTTTTACTCTCAGTGTAGCTACAACTAGAAAGTGATCTGATATATCTGTGGCCCCTCTATAAACATGTACATCCTGAAGTCTACTCAACAGTCTTTTATCTACCAATACATAATCCAACAAACTACTGTCATTTCGCCCTACATCATATCTTGTATACTTATTTATCCTCTTTTTCTTAAAATATGTATTACCTATAACTAAACCCCTTTCTATACAAAGTTCAATCAAAGGGCTCCCATTATCATTTACACCTGGCACCCCAAACTTACCTACCACACCCTCTCTAAAAGTTTCTCCTACTTTAGCATTCAGGTCCCCTACCACAATTACTCTCTCACTTGGTTCAAAGGCTCCTATACATTCACTTAACATCTCCCAAAATCTCTCTCTCTCCTTTGCATTCCTCTCTTCTCCAGGTGCATACACGCTTATTATGACCCACTTCTCGCATCCAACCTTTACTTTAATCCACATAATTCTTGAATTTACACATTCATATTCTCTTTTCTCCTTCCATAACTGATCATTTAACATTACTGCTACCCCTTCCTTTGCTCTAACTCTCTCAGATACTCCAGATTTAATCCCATTTATTTCCCCCCACTGAAACTCTCCTACCCCCTTCAGCTTTGTTTCGCTTAGGGCCAGGACATCCAACTTCTTTTCATTCATAACATCAGCAATCATCTGTTTCTTGTATATATATATATATATATATATATATATGTATATATATATATATATATGTATATATATATATATATATCTATATATATATATATATATATGTATATATATATATATATGTATATATATATAAACACTGATCTCTGGCCGAAGGAGACTCGAACCTACGAACAACGAACGCAGTGCTATACCATTCTCACCACACTGGACAAAATACCTTGGCGCCCAGCCAATGCTAGACGTTTTGGTCCAATTCAGCCAGCATTCAAACATGTGGTGTTAGCTATTCCATCTCATTCCCTGCATGCATCGACCGACGAGAGTGTTTTACAATGTTTAAAATTCGCAGAAAAGGCAAAATATTCATAAACACTACTTGGAAAAGACCCGGGCTGGGAGAATACCGGCGAATAAAAAAAAAACTAATCTCTGGTCGAAGGAGACTCGTACCTACGAACCTTGAAACAAGGTACACAGTGCTTCAACCACCGTACCACACTGGGCGCCTACTTCAACCACAGATTAGTGTTTGCGAATATTTTGCCTGTTCTGCGAATTCTGAACATATACTAATAATAATAATAATAATAATAATAATAATAATAATAAAATAATAATAATAATAATAATAATAATAATAATAATAATAATAATAATTATTATTATTATTATTATAATGATAATAATAATAATCTTAAAAGAGAGAGAATTTCTCTCACTCACAACATGGTTGAACAACGAAGTCTAAAGGCTGGAGTCACTTGACATTTTTTGTCTCAAAGACAGTGACAGAGATCAGTGTATTAGAAACTTTTTGCAGTCAGCACGATGAGAGATTTAATTGACTGAGTGAATTTGCAATTCAATGCATTCAATTGTGCTAAAGGAAAAAAAAAGATTTATCTTCGGAATAGAGCTCGCTTAATTACGAAACAGTTGAATTTTTATCGTTAACCCGAAGTCATTGGGAAAGAGGAATAATTACGAAGGCTGGAGTTGGTCTTCCACTGGAGAGTGACTGGTAGTGTCTTGGAGTTGGTCTTCCACTGGAGAGTGACTGGTAGTGTCTTGTAGTTGGTCTTCCACTGGAGAGTGACTGGTAGTGTCTTGTAGTTGGTCTTCCACTGGAGAGTGACTGATAGTGTCTTGTAGTTGGTCTTCCACTGGAGAGTGACTGGTAGTGTCTTGTAGTTGGTCTTCCACTGGAGAGTGACTGGTAGTGTCTTGTAGTTGGTCTTCCACTGGAGAGTGACTGGTAGTGTCTTGTAGTTGGATGTGTTATTATCTTACAGAAAGTATTGCATGTAACTTACAGTGGACAGTGACTGGTAGTCTCAGAGTGAGCTGTATAATCTTCCACTGGATAGTGTGTACTCACCTAGTTGTACTCACCTAGTTGAGGTTGCGGGGGTCGAGTCCGAGCTCCTGGCCCCGCCTCTTCACTGATCGCTACTAGGTCACTCTCCCTGAGCCGTGAGCTTTATCATACCTCTGCTTAAAGCTATGTATGGATCCTGCCTCCACTACATCGCTTCCCAAACTATTCCACTTACTGACTACTCTGTGGCTGAAGAAATACTTCCTAACATCCCTGTGATTCATCTGTGTCTTCAGCTTCCAACTGTGTCCCCTTGTTACTGTGTCCAGTCTCTGGAACATCCTGTCTTTGTCCACCTTGTCAATTCCTCTCAGTATTTTGTATGTCGTTATCATGTCCCCCCTATCTCTCCTGTCCTCCAGTGTCGTCAGGTTGATTTCCCTTAACCTCTCCTCGTAGGACATACCTCTTAGCTCTGGGACTAGTCTTGTTGCAAACCTTTGCACTTTCTCTAGTTTCTTTACGTGCTTGGCTAGGTGTGGGTTCCAAACTGGTGCCGCATACTCCAATATGGGCCTAACGTATACGGTGTACAGGGTCCTGAACGATTCCTTATTAAGATGTCGGAATGCTGTTCTGAGGTTTGCTAGGCGCCCATATGCTGCAGCAGTTATTTGGTTGATGTGCGCTTCAGGAGATGTGCCTGGTGTTATACTCACCCCAAGATCTTTTTCCTTGAGTGAGGTTTGTAGTCTCTGACCCCCTAGACTGTACTCCGTCTGCGGCCTTCTTTGCCCTTCCCCAATCTTCATGACTTTGCACTTGGTGGGATTGAACTCCAGGAGCCAATTGCTGGACCAGGTCTGCAGCCTGTCCAGATCCCTTTGTAGTTCTGCCTGGTCTTCAATCGAGTGTATTCTTCTCATCAACTTCACGTCATCTGCAAACAGGGACACCTCAGAGTCTATTCCTTCCGTCATGTCGTTCACAAATACCAGAAACAGCACTGGTCCTAGGACTGACCCCTGCGGGACCCCGCTGGTCACAGGTGCCCACTCTGACACCTCGCCACGTACCATGACTCGCTGCTGTCTTCCTGACAAGTATTCCCTGATCCATTGTAGTGCCTTCCCTGTTATCTCTGCTTGGTCCTCCAGTTTTTGCACCAATCTCTCGTGTGGAACTGTGTCAAACGCCTTCTTGCAGTCCAAGAAAATGCAATCCACCCACCCCTCTCTCTCTTGTCTTACTGCTGTCACCATGTCATAGAACTCCAGTAGGTTTGTGACACAGGATTTCCCGTCCCTGAAACCATGCTGGCTGCTGTTGATGAGATCATTCCTTTCTAGGTGTTCCACCACTCTTCTCCTGATAATCTTCTCCATGATTTTGCATACTATACATGTCAGTGACACTGGTCTGTAGTTTAATGCTTCATGTCTGTCTCCTTTTTTAAAGATTGGGACTACATTTGCTGTCTTCCATGCCTCAGGCAATCTCCCTGTTTCGATAGATGTATTGAATATTGTTGTTAGGGGTACACATAGCGCCTCTGCTCCCTCTCTCAATACCCATGGGGAGATGTTATCTGGCCCCATTGCCTTTGAGGTATCTAGCTCACTCAGAAGCCTCTTCACTTCTTCCTCGGTTGTGTGCACTGTGTCCAGCACTTGGTGGTGTGCCCCACCTCTCCGTCATTCTGGAGTCCCTTCTGTCTCCTCTGTGAACACTTCTTTGAATCTCTTGTTGAGTTCTTCACATACTTCACGGTCATTTCCTGTTGTCTCTCCTCCTTCCTTCCTTAGCCTGATTACCTGGTCCTTGACTGTTGTTTTCCTCCTGATGTGGCTGTACAACAGTTTCGGGTCAGATTTGGCTTTCGCTGCTGTGTCATTTTCATATTGTCTTTGGGCCTCCCTTCTTATCTGTGCATATTCGTTTCTGGCTCTACGACTGTTCTCCTTATTCTCCTGGGTCCTTTGCCTTCTATATTTCTTCCATTCCCTAGCACACTTGGTTTTTCCCTCCCTGCACCTTTGGGTAAACCATGGGCTCATCCTGGCTTTTTCATTACTCCTGTTACCCTTGGGTACAAACCTCTCCTCAGCCTCCTTGCATTTTGTTGCTACATATTCCATCATCTCATTAACTGGCTTCCCTGCCAGTTCTCTGTCCCACTGAACCCCGTTCAGGTAGTTCCTCATTCCTGTGTAGTCCCCTTTCTTGTAGTTTGGCTTCATTCGTCCTGGCCTTCCTGCTTCTCCCTCCACTTGTAGCTCTACTGTG
>NC_091297.1:22094352-22139352 GCF_038502225.1 Cherax quadricarinatus
CCACGTGGCGTCAGGATCCACGTGGCGTCGTGATCTACGTGGCATGCTGATCCACGTAGCTTCGAGTGACCTCAGACACTCGGATACACAGCTCTGGCAAAGAATTCACACGATAAACAGCAGAAAACACAGAAGAGGGAGTGATGCACATAGTGGTGGTAGGCTGGTGAGGTGTGAGTAGGGCGAGCGTGGGTGAGTGTATGGCGAGGGAGGGTATGGCCACTTCCTCCTCTCCCACCCACAAACACAGGGAGACACACTGGACGCAGAAATCACCACAAAACTCACCTCTGGCTTGCTGAAACAGCTGTGCTGAGCTGAACAACAACAGCAACATACAAGTGAAGCTGAACATGTGACTTGAGAAACAGCATGGGACGCTGTAGCGTGGGGTCACTGGGACGCCACTTACAATTCTCGAAGAAATTCGTTAAATTTCGGCTGGATCCTGCTTGTACCTGTGTCTGGATGCTCAAACGTGCAGACACGACATCAGGATAACTTGTTGAGAGACGGATGCTTCTTGTATAGGGTGATAAAGTGAAGATGGCTTCATACCTCCTTCCTCTCTCCAGGCAGACACAACTGCTGCGACCACCGCTTCCCACCATTTATAACGGGATTATTTGGTATAGTTGGTAGCGGGGGTGTGAATGATAAACGTCTTCCCGAGGCTTCTTTGTTTATTGAAAATGTCGTGGTGGGTACACAGGCTTGTGTACCCACCACGCATAAACACACACTGTGTGTGTGTGTGTGTGTGTGTGTGTGTGTGTATTCCAGTGGATAGACTATCTATTTAGTATGCAATATCCGTTCCTTTAGATGTCAGTGCCATGGTTCATTTACCAGTGAAAAGAGTTCGTATCTTCTAGTAGACAGTTTGTTTCTTCCAGTGGACAATGTCTGTATATGCCAGTGGACACTGTATCTTCCACTATTCTAAACGTACCTAATAAGGCAAACAGATGACTAGGATTTATATAAATAAGTGTACGCAACAGGAATGCAGACGTTATACTGCTGCTTTACTCATCATTCGGAAGACGTCACTTAGATTACGCAGTCAGGTTCTGGTCTCCATATTATAGATTGGATATAAATTCGTTAGAAAACATCAAGATGACGAAGTTAATCTATTACATAGGAAATCTTCCATACGATGAAAGATTGAAATCCCTTAAAGTACATTTTCTTGTTAGACGAAGAATGAAGGGAGACACTAACTTCCAGTAGACACTGTATCTTCCAGTAGACACTTTTCTTCCATTAGACATTGTATCTTCCATTAGATACTGTATCTTCCAGTAGACACTGTATCCTCTAGTGGACACTTTTCTTCCATTAGATTCTACATCTTCCAGTAGACACTATATCTTCCAGTGGACAATGTCTGTATATTCCAGTAGACTTTGTATCTTCCAGTATACATTGTGTCATCCATTAGACACTGTATCTTCCAATGGACAATGTCTATCATTCAGTTGACGCTGCATTTTCCAGTATTCTAATAGACTGTATCTTCCAGTGAATAGTACATTTTTGAGTGGACACTGTCTGTACATTACAATGGGAAGCTTCTTGTGCAGCCTGGCAGTGAACAGTGTCTAAGTACTTCTTCCATGGAAGAATAATAATAATATCTATAATTTCTACAAGTACATGTACAAGGTATACAGATCATAGCTGACATCAATGACATACTACTATATAGACAGCAGCTTGTTATGCTGAGCATTTCCGGTAAATTAGGTCAGTTTTGTCCCAGGATGCGGCCCACACCAGTCGACTAACACCCAGGTGCCCATTTTATACTGATGGGTGAACATGGACAACAGGTGTCTTAAGGAAACACGTCCTAATGTTTTCCAGCCTCAGTGTGTGAGATGAGTGCGCTAGCGACCGAGCTACGTGACAGTCCTTTTACTTCACGTAATATGAGGGAGCAGGAGGAACCCAGAAAATGCATTTCCCTCTGGTCGATTTCCACACGTGTTCTCTCACACTAACACACACACGCACACACGCACACACATACACATACACACACACACACACACACACACGCACACACACACACACACACACACACACACACACACACACACACACACACACACGCACACACACACGCACACACACACACACACACACACACACACACACACACACACACACACACACACACACACGCACGCACACACACACACACACACACACACACACTCGCTTCAAAGAATCTATATCTTGAATACTAAATAATAATAAGGTTCGTTTGTATTTCTTACCAACCAGTAACTTTGAGTCATCCACTCTGCCACCCACCCAAATTACTCTGCTGTCACTGCCATCCTTTGTGGCCGTTCCTTGTTCTCCTTGCAGCACCAGCCCCCTTCCTCCCTCCTCCATCCCCCTGTCTCTCCAGACACATACACACACTCGCCACGAGAATCTAATCACACTCAATCATTCCAATCACCGAGAACGTGTGCTTTCCCAATGCTCACCAATGCAAATCTGACATTGAAACCCGCCTACCATCCACCTTCAAGGACCTCCAGCCCAGACAGAATTTAGATGATAATTAGAGAGCTCAATCGAGCACGGGAGAGCTACAGTAAGTCGGAATTGGTTCTGCTAGGTAAATGTCTTACAATACGGGCAGATGTGGGGGCATGTCTGGAGAAACTTGAAGCGGGCACGTAGGAGCAGGGCAAGCCTCTAAAGAGAACACGGAGGGCAGCGAGGGCAGTAAAGGATGACTTTTTTTTTGTAATGGTTTCTAGGATGGTGGTGAAAATGGTGGAGTACAAGAAGATGGCGCGTTGATGTGATGATCGTACTGGGGGTAGTGGTGGTGGTTGTAGTACTGGTGGTTTTGGTACTGGTGGTTTTGGCACTGGTGGTTTTGGTACTAGTGGTTTTGGTACTGGTGGTTTTGGTATTGGTGCTTGTGGTAGCGGTGGTGGTGGTGGCAGTTTTGATTAGTGATGGTGGTAGTGGCAGTTTTGATTAGTGGCTGTAGTAGTGGTGATAGTAGTGGTGGTGGTGGTGCTGGTGCTGGTGGTGGTGGTGATGAAAGTGTATTTCATCCTTCAATACAGACCATAAACTCTCAGTTCATGTCGGGACAATTTCCAGCTCATGGGAGCAGCTCAACGCCATTTTGTGCACTCCACGCCCTTACTGATTTTACAGTGCAACATGGAGCTGATTCTTGTTGGAATATCCAGCGTTCATCACCATACCAATCTCCTATCTGAGGCAGTAACTGCCGTTGTAGTACTTCTATATACTTAACCTGGTTCATGGTACCCTCAACAATGTGCAAACGACTTGTTCCATGAACGGAAATGGCTCCCCACACCATGGTTTTCTGAGGAGATTTGACCATTTTCGTCAGACATGACCGTCTTCTTTCAGTCACCACACGGTCATTCAGCACTGCAATGGTTGATTCATCAGACAACGCCACCTGCAACAAAGAAAAGATAATAGAAGTAGTGGAACAACCAGACAAACTGAATAGTAATCTTAATTTTTTCAAATAAAATTGTCATTTTACAAATTATTAATGTTCTTATATGAAGTGAATAGCCATTGTTCTGAAGTGTGATTCCTAGCCCTGGCTAAGCTTGGGTTCTTTCTGGGACGAAATGCTTTCAACCTCCTCTCCATAGGCCTCCCATACTGTACTTCGGGCAAGGCTAATCCCATCTGTTGCTGCTGGGTCAGAGGAAATCTACCTGCACTGTGTTCTGACGTGGTTAAGAGCCATTTGTATTATTTTTCTGTCTGATATTGGTGTTAATTTCTGTTTTCTACCACATCTTTCCACCCTTTTTGAGTTAATATTGATCGTAATTCGTCGTCTCCAGACGAACACCACGGTGCCCATCTAATTGTGTTCCCATCCTTTGTTCCTTCAGAATTCCCAAACAAAAAATGTACAGTACACTTAAACTTTTTTAAAATTAATTTTAAATAGTTGCCTTTTATTAATATATCAAAAATCCATTAGCAATCAATGAAATTAGCGTAAGTGACATTTAAGTAGAAAAACGTCGAATTTTAAAAAATCTATAATAATTATGGCAGTACTGTGTGTGTGTATGTGTATAATATATATATATATATATATATATATATATATATATATATATATATATATATATATATATATATATATATATAACTTTTAACAATAAAGTTGTATTTAAAAGTCTTGATACAGTAAAAAAAACTTTTGATAAAGAATTCCCCCAAAATGGTGACGGATGTGTCTATAAGATTCCTTGTAAAATTTGCGATAAAGTTTATTATGGTCAAACTGGTAAAAGTCTCAAACTTAGATTAAAACAACATAAATATAGCATTAGAACTGGACAAGATTCCAATGCTCTATTTATTCACGTGAGAGATTTTAACCATCCAATTGATTTTCAAAAAGTTGAGAAAGTTGTATCAAGCAAGTCCATGGTTGACAGGAATATACTTGAATCTTGTTTCATAAAAAGTAGTTTTGAAAATAATATGAATATTTCCTTTGGTTTATATAAATTAGATTCATTTATAATTAATAAAATTTGGGAAGAATTTAATAATACATTGGACAAATAAATCTTAATTCTTGGGTAGAATAATTTTTAGTGGGATGTCGTGAGGACCTGCCTAGTTGGGCCAGCGGACCTACTGCAGTGTTCCTCTTTTCTTATGAGTCGGGTATCGTCGCGTGTCAGGTGTTTCTTTGTTGTGGGATGTGACTGAGGTGTGGTCTAGACCCTTTATATGCCTTCCTTTGATGTATTACTTTCATATTTCCTTGATAATGTGAGTAGTCACGAAAGCGCTTGGAATTTCACTACTCTTTCATATTGGCTGTTTTGCATATATATATATATATATATATATATATATATATATATATATATATATATATATATATATATATATATATATATATATATATATATATATATATGTATATGTGTGTGTGTGTGTGTGTGTGTGTGCGTGGTTTCAGGGGTCGATTCACAGCTCGTGCCAGGAGCTGTGTGTGTGTGTGTGTGTAAAAAAAAAAGAAATTAAAAGTGAATGTAGGAAAGAGCAAGCTGACGAGGATAACAAGAAATTTAGGTAATGAAAGATTGGATATCAGGCTGGAGAGAGGGAGTATGGAGGAAGTAAATGTATTCGGATATTCGGAATTGGACCTGTCAGCAGATGTGTCTATGAAAGACGATGTGAATCATAGAATTGATGAGATGGAAAAGGTGAGTGGACTACTAAAAAGTCTGCCGAGACAAAGAAAGTTATCCATGGAAACAAAGAGGGGAATGTATGAGAGTATAATTATACCAACACCCTTATATGGGTGTGAGGCATGGGTGGTGAATGTTGCAACAAGGAGAAGGCTGGAGACTGGAGACAGTGGAGATGTCATGTCTGAGGGCAACGTGTGTTGTGACTATAATGCAGAAAATCTGTAGCTTGGAGATTAGAAGGAGGTGCGTAGTTTCCAAAAGTATTATCCAGAGGGCAGAGGAAGGGTTGGTAAGGTGGTTTGGACATTTAGAGAGGATGGAACAGAACAGAATGACTTGGAGGGCATGTAAATCTGTAGTGGAAAGAAGGCGGGGTAGGGGTCGTCCTACAAAAGGTTGGAGGGAGGAAATAAAGGAAGTAGTGTGTGTGAGGGGCTTGGACAAGTGAGCATGAGCATGTTAAATAGGACTGAGTGGAGGCAAATGGTTTTTATGAGTTGACGTGCTGTTATAGTGTGAGCAAAGTAACATTTATGAAGGGATTCAGGGTAACCAATTAGCTGGACTTGAATCCTAGAGATGGGAGTTACAGTGCCTGCACTTAGAGGGAGGGGTGTTGATATGTTGCAGTTTTTTAACTGTAGGTGTGCCTCTGGCAAGACAGTGATGGAATGAATGATGATGAAAATGTGTTGGAGTGCCAAAGTGCTCGTGCTTTAGCCCTATTCTCTTTAGCATATATGTAAACAATCTCCCTTAACACGAATTTAATGACACTGTCACCCAGTTTGCTGATGATGTTATCCATGTAGTGTCATTCACTCCCATATTGGGAAAATATAAGCATGTGAGGGTAATAGAGAAATGAATGCAGAACTACAAAGAACAGCAAACTGGGAGAAGAAATGGAGAATCACGACCAACCTAGACAAAGTTCTTATTAGCACCATTGGATGTTTCGCAACAACTATAAAAGACAAAGGGGGTATCTCCATCAGAGGTACACCTATTACTTTCAGAACCCCAAACAAGATCCTAGGATATGAAATAGACAGATTGCTCTACTCCACATCTCACATCTCTAAAAAGATGAACTTAGCTAAAGCCCACCTCAGCCAACTGTACAGGTTCAACCCTTTACCAGGCACTCCTAAGAAAATGCAGAATTCGAAATGTCTTTACTATGAGTCAATACAGTATCTTAATGTAAGCAAAATGAGCCTATATAAATAGATTTCTAAAAGTAAGTTTTCGTTCAGTTACGAAAATTTGAGGCCAATGAATTTATAGGCCTGCCCGGTAAGGGGTGCCAAATTTCGCATGTTGCAATGTTGCAGTTGTTAATGAAACACCAAATAAGTATTTTTCTAATTTATTAGGCAAATAGACAATGTCAAAAGCATAAATGGAACTTGATTCCAAACATTTTTAAGACCTACAAAAAAATATAAAGATGACTCAAAGAGCAACATGGACACATTGCAAAGGGATAAAACTTGCAGTCCCCATTTTCATGAAATTCACGAGAAAGAATAATCATTCTAGATGACTATTTCCTAGAATGAAAGGCTATGAAGCAATTTTTTCCCTTCTTGATACATAGATGTTTCCAATGTCTGAGCTTGAAAAGCAAGTTCATCATGAAGATCTTCTTCATCAGGGTAATCCTCGAGTATAATACCTTTCTTTCCCTTGGCTAATTTAGGCTTTTGGGATGGCCTGTCTACTTCCTCATCATCACTTGACACATGTGCATTTGGTGGCAAGTATTCATCACTACTGTCAAATAATTTCAGGTCAGCTGCTCTGGCTCTGAGCCACTTTCCTCAAAAAAAAAAAAAAGACGTATTTGGATTTCTGTTTGGGGGCAGCACCATAAAACAATTTCTCATTGATCTTGAAGAACAATAAAAACATTTTGTACACACCCAAAATACTACTGAATTCATATATGCAGTATAAAAGTTAATATGTATATTTATTTACTGAAATTGCTACTTTGACCTTGCAGGTCAGGTCCATATATTTATTGGCCTTTTACCTAGCAGTTTTTTTCAATTGAGTGGTGCAGTCGTATTATGCATCATAGAGACTTTAGTTATTTACTAAAATATGTCTAAACTATTCATTTGTGCACTAGACACAAAAGCCAGTGCTTACTGACAATGCAGTTGGGTGAAGTCTGAGAGTATATGAGTGTAACTCGAGGAAAAAAACTGCTCTGGATGATGCCAAGTGCAAAGAGTTTACATTTTTGTTTCTCAACCAATAGAAAGCAAGCAGACACCACTGCCACTTAGCTGGATCAACTCACAGAAGTCTTGTGATTGGTCAGAACCAGAAAATGGGAACCTAGATGCACAGTGGGAGTAGGAAGACATGTTCAAAAACCACACTTTGAGGCCATTAGATTTATGTGCTTGCCCGATAAAGAAACACCTGTATAGGATGTTAAATAGAATGATAAGACCTATGCTTGAATATCCTTGTGTACCAAATGTCATTAACAACGAAATCCAACATGCTACAACTACAAATACTCCAAAATAGAGCACTCAGCTTTATTACAGGCAACAGGTGAAGAGACAGAGTCAGCATGGAAGATCTACACATCCAACAGGAGATGTAATAAATGTCAGGCTAGATAAACTATACGACATGCAAGAACTCAGTATTTCAGGCAGAGAAAATCCTCCCCAATCAACAAACATCACCGACTACATCATCAAAACACCTCCCCATAGAACCCAAAGAATGACCTTACAAAGAGTACGACGCTTCATCCATAAGTATAATTTCCAGAAACCAATGATCCTGAGTGACCTCTCAGAAGATATTGTAGACTGGGTACTACCAGAACCCTTCTATGTCCAGTAAGGAAAAACCACCTCAATTTATGGAGACTTCATTTTTTAATTAATTAACACTTACATCTAACCATGTAACATCTGCAAACCTACTTTAGCAGGACACCACCTCGGAAGCAGCTGAGCCACTAGTATCTCCAGGAAGCAGCCGGCCTGCATCAAGCTCCCTGCTACCAGCATTTCCAATCTACGTCCTGCGGTTAGAAAAAAAGGGCAATGCAAAAAAAGTATACCCTCTGCCAACTCAGAGTAATGTAGCTATACATCTGATATGACTGTGTGAAGCTGATGGGTAGTGTTATACCCCATTCTATGAATTTCATGAATTCATGAATAACACACACACACACACACACACACACACACACACTTGTATTAAAATGCACCAAAGTGGTAAGGCCACTTTATTACCCCACCTCCCCTACCCCTGCCCCTACCCACCCTTTTCCCATATTTCCATCCTTGCCCTTCTTTCTTCCCTCCCCATCTTACCAAAAGTCTGGTCAGAATTCTCTGCATAACCAGATTTCTTTGTAGCATGCCTGTAATGTCAACTACAGTGCTAGTCATGGCAGTATGCCGGGTGAGTACTCCAGCATAATGCTGTGACGAAAATCAAAGGCTTACCATAGAGAGGGCTTTTTTCGTCAGTGCATTATGCCGGGTAGCGGCCGTTAGCATGACATCATGGCCTGCCGCCAGGCTCCACAGTGACTCCTCAGTGCTCACATAGTTGCCGTGGTGAGAGGAAGTGTTGCACTTTTGTCTCTCATTCGCCCCTTCTTTTGTCCAGTGTTCTCTTTGGTTCTGGGGCTATACATGTTTGATTATGGGTAAAAGGAAATCTTTTACACCTGAAACTATAGCCCATGCAAGGACCTGCCTTGCATGGGCCAGTAGGACTTCTGCAGTGTTCCTCCAAACAAAAGAAATAGTGGAGAATGTTGGTGTGTGAGAGCATTCAGTGAGGAACTAGGTGCAGGGTTTCAAGGCTAAAGGCGGTGTCGAGTTACCGTCTGCTAAACCTCGACCTGGCCCCTCGAATAAGACCTTTGTTCGTACCTTAACTGTGTTAAAGAAGCAGTTAGAGAGAACACCTAAGATAACTGATAGAGAATTGAAAGAAAAGAACCCACATCTTCTCTCCGAGGTGTCTGTAAGAACTATTAACAGATGTGTGTCAGAACTGGGCTACAGTAGTCACCACCAGGTTAAGAAACCGACCCTCTCCAAGCCACAGAAGAAACGTAGGCTGGATTATGCAAAGAAATATCTTCAATGGACTCCTCAACAGTGATCTGAAGTACTTTGGAGTAATGAAGCAACCTTCACTGTCACCAGTAACTGTGGGGGACATGTACCGGCCCAGAGGTAGTGACCCGCTAGACCCACACTACACCTGTGGGACCACCAAACGCCCAGACTCACTCATGGTTTGGAGGTGTTTCGGTGCTCAGAGTGTTGGTGAACTCACTGTGCTTCCTCAAAACCAGCATATTAACCCACATAATTACCTGGAGTTATTGTGTGACAATTTACCTGAGGTGTTTGACGAGTGTTTGGCTACGGTTTCTATACAGGACGGTGCACCGTGTCATACCGCCAAATCTGTAGAATTTGTGTGAGAGTTTTCCTATACGGCTGAGGGACGTGATTAAGCGTAAATGACGCAGCACCAAGTATTAAAACGTCGGTAAGTGCCGAATAGGCAGAACTTGCGATCTTGGCTTAAATAGCAACGCTCATCTTGCCATATAGGACAAGTGAAAATTTGTGTATCCAATAATTTCGCCAAAATCATTCAGAACCTAACGAAAGAAATATATTTCATTGTATTTGTTTAGTATTAAACTACTGTAAACAAATCTAAAATTTATTTAGTTGGGTTGGGCTAAAATAAATTGCTCTTGTTATAATAAGGTTAGGTAAGTTTTCTAAGTTTCTTTTGGTGCAAAATTAAAATTTTTTACATTAACATTAATGAAAAAAATATAGTTTTAAACGTATATGAGAAAATTTCAGAAAGGACTTAATTTTAAATGAGTTCTTGCTAATTGACCAGTTTTACATATTCGGCACGACATATATATATATATAAGACAAGCCACGGGGGGTGGACATCTTTAGTTCAAGTACTTTCACACTTCTCATTGCGTAATCAGGAGCTGTGAAAACTTACCCTCCTCTGTTGCACAGCAACAGGAGGAGTAGGGTAGTTTTCAGAGAGTGCTAGTGCGGAGGCACCGGCCAGGCTCAAACTGTCTGGGAAAGGCAAGCAGGAGGACAACCCCAAACACCGGTACCCCACCCTCCACTCCCCATATGCGGGTGGGTGGAGGTAGGCCTCACAGATAGCATGAGGAAAAAACTAGAAGATAGTTAATAGTCAGCCCTAAGCTTCTAACAGCCGGGAACAGGTCATGTGACGTAAAAAGTTACAATATTGGATCATTACATACCTTCATTTACTACCTTCAACGCTGTCGCAGCACCTTCCAGAACATTCATGAAATACTCGCAGTGTCAGATAATAAGCCTGAATAGGAAAATTCACACAGGCATATTAAGTGACATCATGGTATGCCCGTCGGTCTGCCGCGAATGTTGATATTGAATATGTTAGGTCCGTCGTCGGTATAACTATTAAAGCCTAACCCGTCCAGGTACAGGGTACACACTTCTTGACTACTCTGTGACTGAAGAAATACTTCCTAACATCTTTGTGATTCATTTGAGTCTTCAACTTCCAACTGTGTCCCCTTGTTGCTGTGTCCCATCTCTGGAACATTCTGTCTCTGTCCACCGTGTCAGTTCCTCTCAGTATTTTATATGTCGTTATCATGTCCCCCCCATCTCTCTTGTCCTCCAGTGTCGTCAGGTCGATTTCCTTCAAAGGACATACCCCTTAGTTCTGGGACTAGTCTTGTTGCAAATCTTTGCACTTTCTCTAGTTTCTTTACGTGCTTGGCTAGGTGTGGGTTCCAAACTGGTGCCGCATACTCCAATATGGGCCTAACGTACACGGTGTACAGGGTCCTGAACGATTCCTTATTAAGATGTCGGAATGCTGTTCTGAGGTTTGCTAGGCGCCCATATGCTGCAGCATATGGGCGATATGATGTGCGCTTCAGGAGATGTGCCTGGTGTTATACTCACCCCAAGATGTTTTTCCTTGAGTGAGGTTTGTAGTCTCTGGTCCCCTAGACTGTACTCCGTCTGCAGTTTTCTTTGTCTTTCCCTAATCTTCATGACTTTGCACTTGGTAGGTTTGAGCTCCAAGAGCCAATTGCTGGACCAGGTCTGCAGCCTGTCCAGATCCCTTTGTAGTTCTGCCTGGTCCTCGTCCAATTGAATTCTTCTCATCAACTTCACATCATCTGCAAACAGAGACACTTTGGAGTCTATTCCTTCCGCCATGTCGTTCACAAATACCAGAAACAGCACTGGTCCTGGGACTGACCCCTGTGGTACCCCACTCGTCACAGGCGCCCACTCTGACACCTCGCCACGTACCATGACTCACTGCTGTCTTCCTGACAAGTATTCCGTGATCCATTGTAGTGCCTTCCCTGTTATCCCTGCTTGGTCCTCCAGTTTTTGCACTAATCTCTTGTGTGGAACTGTGTCAAACGCCTTCTTACAGTCCAAGAAAATGCAATCCACCCACCCCTCTCTCTCTGCTGCCACCCTGCCATAGAACTCCAGTAGGTTTGTGACACAGGATTTCCCGTCCCTGAAACAATGTTGGCTGTTGTTGATGAGATCATTCCTTTCTAGGTGTTCCACCACTCTTCTCCTGATAATCTTCTCCATGACTTTGCATACTATACAAGTCAGTGACACTGGTCTGTAGTTTAGGGCTTCAGGTCTGTCTTTTTTTTTGTCTTGGTACGTGTGTGGGGGAGGGGCGGCATAATGCCGTGACTAGTACTGTAGGTCTCTACCAGTTGAAAAATGCACTTGAATTATTATTATTATTATTATTATTATTATTATTATTATTATTATTATTATTATTATTAAGGCCAAGTTAGTTTGAGGGGCCTACCCTTATTATTCGCATTTTCTCTCACACGTTTTCTTCTGCGTAATAATGTGGTGATGGTGATGGTTATGGTGGTAGTGGTGGTGATAGTTATGATAGTGATGGTGGTGGTGATGTTGGTGATGGTTAGGATGGTGGTGGTGAAGATGATGGTGATGGTGATTTTTATGGTGGTGGTGATGGTGGTGTTGGTTATGGTGGTGATGGTGATGGTGATGGTTATAGTGGTGATGGTGGTGGGGGTAGTGGTGGTAATGGTGGTAATGCTAATGTCTAGACCTAGGGAGCAAGGCTTCCATTATATACATATATAAAATTACAAGAATGGGCTCGCTATAGCCGTGATTTCTCACATTCTCGAGATCATTGAAGGCATTACTCAATTTTCGCTTCAACACCCCCCCCCCCAAAAAAAAAAAAAAATCCAGACACTAAAAACCGCAGCATTAACACCCTGTATGCTGTTTTTGTATAAAAAAATGGAACGCTGGAAGGCGACTGGACATTACGATCAATTTCCTAACCGATATTCCTATTTACCATAAGTCTCTATTAGTTCCAAAGGGCGTTGCATGACTGCTGAAGAAAAAAATTAAATTGTAAAATTGTTGTTGCCAGTGCCTTCCTACTACACTCATTAAATTTCCTGTATACATACAAATTAAAAAGTTTCTGGTAACAGTACAACATACACAATCCACGCACATCAGTGGTGGCAGCCAGCAAGCCATTCCTCCAGCCTGGAGAAAACACCTTACATATCCTGTTTGGCAACATATATATAGGCAGACACTCACATGCATTTTAGTTAAACAAAATTGTTTTGAAGGAAATTAAGCTGCATTAAAAGTTATAACAAAAATTTCGTATTTTTCCAAGTAGTATATATGATGTGTGAATCTACAGTGTATGGATTATTGTACATTATCTTCATTTTACAGGTTGACCTTGCTACATTTTCAAATTCTAAAAGACTACATATTATATATACTTTTTGGCTTGGGGTTCAATAGACCCTGGTATACTTGAGGAGCTCGTTACGCCCGAGGGAGAGCTTTAACAGCGGCATGAGCTGGAACCGGCTGAAAGTGGAATCATTTGTCCATCCATCCAAGAATGACTAGCCGTTGAGAGTCCTTGAAAATGGCGAAATGCATAAAAATGAATCAGCTGATAGAATAACCTGGGATAATTTTGAAACCTCAGTGTTCCTAAGTGATTTGGATACATCAGCTTCATTCCAATAGCCGGACATAAGTAAGGTTGTAGATACAGCTGAACAGAGCAATGACATAGAGGCAAGGAAATTAAGACTCGAAACCCAGAGACGGAGCATCGTCACAAAAGCCGCTCAATGACTAGAATGCACAATTAGGAAAATGAACAATGTTCTTTGTCCTTAGTCGGGGGTGGCTGCAGTAGCACAGGCGGAAGGTCTCACATATATGACAGGTGTAGGAGGGTCAAACTAGCATCGTCTCTACAGGTGTTGCTGAACATCTTCACTGTTCTGTGCTGAAGACAAGAAAAATTGGGAGACCATATGTGAGGAATCTAGCTTAATCTTACGTCAAAAAATAAAACGCTGAAATAAGAGCGTATCCTCAATGCATGGAATGCAACAATCATGGAAGTAGAGACCTGGGGCCTGGTAACGCCCACAGAAAGGAATAAGATCTACATTCTCTACCTCCCTGTGAGAGTATGGATCTACATTTTTTTTACTTTCCTGTGAATGTCTACATCATTTACCTCCGAGAGTAACTGTTTGCATTGTTTACCTCCATACTGTATATGAGAAATTATCTACATCATTTAAATCCATCTTCTCTTTCTCGTTTACATAAATGACCTACCAAATGCATCGCAACTACTCCAACCCACACTATCTGCAGATGACACTACATACGTCTTCTCTCACCCGAGCCCAGTCATGCTAGCCAATACTGTGAATACCGAATTACAGAAAATATCTACCTGGATAAGGACTAACAAACTTACACTAAACATTGACAAAACCTACTTCATTCAGTTTGGTAACAGAGCTGCAGATATCCCTCTTAACATAATGATAAACGGATTACCTATCACAAAGCTCACAGAGGGAAAATTTTTAGGAATCCACCTTGATAATATACTCAAATTTCAAACACATATACAACAAATTTCCAGGAAAATTTCCAAGACCGTAGGCATACTATCGAAGATACGGTACTATGTTCCACAGTCAGCCCTCCTGGCCCTATATCACTCAGTTATTTACCCCTATCTCACCTATGGAATCTGTGCATGGGGCTCAACAACAATAAACCATCTCAGACCACTAATTACCCAACAAAATGCTGCAGTCAGAATGATAACAAATTCCCACTACAGGCAGCACACTCCACCAATATTCAAAACTCTAAACCTACTCACCATACAAAACATCCATACTTATTACTGCACCTACTACATACATAGAACACTTAACTCGGATATAAACCCTCCCCTCAAACGTCTCCTTATCAACCTCTACAGAACACATGACCATAATACAAGGCACAGATCACTCTTTGATGTTCCTCGTGTCCATCTCACACTATGCAAAAACTCAATGCACATAAAAGGCCCAAAGATCTGGAATTCATTACCTGTGAATATAAAAGAAACACTGTCTGTTTATAAATTCAAGTCTCTTCTCAAAGATCACTTACTCACCCACAACCAAATAAATACTGAATAATTGTATCTCATAAATGTTTAACCTGTGACCCAATCAAATTTTGTTGTTTTTAATTACATTACCTAACAGAATACTCCATTCTACTGAATGTTCAGCAACACAGTAAATGACCATATGACCTGTCTTTGTAATACTCATTTGTGCTAAATTGTTAACTGTTTACAACAATGTTTACCACTGAATATATCATTGCTTAGTTAATCTTAAGTTAATTTTAAATCTGGCCATAATGCTCTGCATACAAGGGACTTTGGAATGTCACACTTAACCACTGTATTTCCTTGTACTTCTATGTATCATGTTCAAAGTAATAAATAAATAAATAAATAAATAAATAAATAAATAAATAAATGTGAGAGCGTATGCATAATTTTCATCCATGTGAGAGAACCTTCATCATTTACGTATACCTGGAGTTTACCTGGAGAGAGTTCCGGGGGTCAACGCCCCCGCGGCCCGGTCTGAGACCAGGCCTCCTGGTGAATCAGAGCCTGATCAACCAGGCTGTTGCTGCTGGCTGCACGCAAACCAACATACGAGCCGAGTGTAAAAGTACTATCTACATCTTTTACTCCCCGAGTAAGCACATCATTTATCTCCATATGTACTCCACACACACATGTGCTGCATCTCTGGACTGACACAGTTGTTCAATGGTAAACGTAAATCAATGCCATTTGCAGTCCTCATGGTGTGGCGAGAACCGAAGAATCACCTGAATGACTGTTACATCTGGTTTCTCGAATAAAAACCAGAGCAAGATAACATTTCCTGAATGTGAGTCAGCAATGAAACCTGTGTTACCTAGTGCGGACTCTCTGATACCAGTTCCACCTGTTGCTTACGACACTGAACGTGATAGTTGTGAAGAAACTGGTAACACGTATCTTAATAAGCCACCAGAATCTAAGACTTCGAAAGAACAACATTTAATCACTCTACAGGAGCTGAATGACCTTTTAAATGACCTTAACCTATCAAAATAGAAGGCAGAACTGCCGAGATCGTGTTTACAAGAGCGAAACTTTTCAACAAATGAAAAAATAATATATCATTTTCGTGCCTACTGTACTGCATATCATACTAGTTTCACGACATTCTATCAGATGGAGAATGCTTTATGTTTCTGAGCAAATGTGAATGGTCTTAAGAAGGAAATGGCCTATGAATATCATTCTGATGAATGGAGACTATTCATCGATTCCAGGAAGTTCAGTTTGAAAGCATTGCTCCTTCATAACGCCAATGTAAAGCCAACTGCGCCAGTAACTAATATTGTGAGATTAAATTAAACGTACGAGTCCATGGAAATTATGCCCAGACTAACAAAATACAATGACCAAAGTGGAATATATGTAAGATCTAAAATTGATAAGGGTAACATTTGGTCTCCAGATTGGTTATGCAAAATACATGTGCTTCCCTTGTTTGTGGAAGTCGTGGCCATGCTAACCACTACCAGATTAAAGAAGATAAGATAAGACCCTATTTCACGAAAATTCAGCATACAACAAATGCTACTGGTGTATTCTCAAAAGATATTTTTGCCACCATTGCATATTAAGTTGTGCCTAATGAAAAGCTTTGTAAATTCTATGGATGATGAAAGGGCAGGATTTCTTTATCTTAATAAAAAATTGGAGGAGTTTTAACTAACGCAAAACTTTAGGTCGGAGTTACTATTTGTTGGGCTCAAATATGTGAGCTGTTATCCGACCAAATATTCCCATCAAAAACTAACCCCTCTAGAGCTGGCTGCATGAGAAGCTTTAACACAGGTTGTCTAGTTAAAGCAAAACATTGTAGAAGCCTACAGAGCACCTGGTTGCTCTGTGTCCATAATATACACTTTTCTCATTTACGTCTGAGTTTCTTTCCAGCCAGTCTTAGTGCTGTTAGTGACGATCAGCACGGTGATCGTCAGTACAATAAAGTAGATCGTAGTACAATATAGGCAAGCTATCAGGGGTATTTCAATCTCAACATGATGGGGGACTACTGTTGATTTCTTCAGACACACACTACTGATAGTCATAAGCGTAACCCCAAATATTTTTTCTACTTCCAGAGAGAGAATATGTCATTTAATGTCCTTGAAGTATTCATTATCAGTAATTTTATAACAGGAAATAACTTTTTTAATGACTCATTGTATTACATGGGCTAAATATTTTGAAATAATAACGTTTTTCAATAATTAAAAATCCTGATGTGTTCAGCTCAATTTCATCTTAAATTTAGAATCAGAATGATCATGCTAGATAAGAACACTTCATCGACACCATGCCTAACCCTTCTAGGGTAGGGTAGGTGCCTGAGCCCGAGCCTTTAGCTCATAAGACTGTCATTCCCATTTACCCCCCTGGGGCGGGGATGGCAGACCAGAGAGGCCTAGCTTGTGGCTAGGCCTGGGGACAGTTGGTCCCAAAGATGAGGAGGTACTTGTGCCTCCTCCCATGGGAGACTTAGGTCTCAGACACTCCCTAAAGAGGGAGCCAAGGCCGGGCCACCACTTGGAAAAGGCCCGGGCCGGGAGAATACCGGCTAATCTTTAATAATAATAATAAAATAAGAACACTTACATCATCTCCGCAGTAAACCCAACATATTTTGGTTGTTGTCCAGTGTTTTCTTCTCTGAGATTCATTTCATTTTTTAATTTAAAATCCTATATTTTGTTGTGATTATTGATTAATTATGTTACTCTTATAGTATAAACCTTTTAGTTATATATAAGGAGTGTCTTCGTATATTTTTGAATCCGATTATTTTAGTGAAAGTCATTTAGACAGGAAATTTAGACAGACACCTGGAGATAGGCGAATACAGAATAATGAATATATATATATATATATATATATATATATATATATATATATATATATATATATATATATATATATATATATATATATAAATATATATATATATATATATATATATGTATATGTCGTGCCGAATATGTAAAACTGGTCAATTAGCAAGAACTCATTTAAAATTAAGTCCTTTCTAAAATTTTCTCTTATACGTTTACAGATATATTTTTTTCATTAATGTTGATATAAAAATTTATAATTTTGCACCAAAAAGAACTTAGAAAACTTGCCTAACCTTATTATAAGAAGAACAATTTATTTTAGCATAATCCAACTAAATGGATTTTAGATTTGTTTACAATAATTTTATACTAAACAAACACAGTGAAATATATTTTTTTCGTTAGGTTCAGAATGATTTTGGCGAGATTATTGCATACACAAATTTTCACTTGTCCTATATGGCAAGATGAGCGTTGCTATTTAAGCCAAGATCGCAAGTTCTGCCTATTCGGCATGACATATATATATATATATATATATATATATATATATATATATATATATATATATATATATATATATATATATATATATATATATATATATATATATATATATATATATATATATATATATATATATATATATATATATATATATATATATATATATATATATATATATACATGTGTGTGTGTGTGTATGTATTAATATTTTTTCAAATGTTATCAACATTAAAAAACAAATATTTTCACTGAACAAGTAAGTCAAATAAATACTAAGCCTGTCAATATTTTTTATCCTTAAAGGTTAACGAAGATCAAGTATCAGAAATCAATACCATCACTTGTCTGCTCGGCCAGCGTCTTAAGAGTCCTTCTCACTGACACACCAATACCATCGGTCCAGTACCAGAGTCCTGCTCACTGACACACTAATACCATCGGTCCAGTACCAGAGTCCTGCTCACTGACACACCAATACCATCGGTCCAGCACCAGAGTCCTGCTCACTGACACACCAATACCATCGGTCCAGTACCAGAGTCCTGCTCACTGACACACCAATACCATCGGTCCAGTACCAGACTCCTGCTCACTGACACACTAATACCATCGGTCCAGTACCAGAGTCCTTCTCACTGACACACCAATACCATCGGTCCAGTACCAGAGTCCTGCTCACTGACACACCAATACCATCGGTCCAGTACCAGAGTCCTGCTCACTGACACGCCAATACCATCGGTCCAGTACCAGACTCCTGCTCACTGACACACTAATACCATCGGTCCAGTACCAGGTCTCACTGTATCTCACTGACACACCAATACCATCGGTCCAGTACCAGAGTCCTGCTCACTGACACCAATACCATCGGTCCAGTACCAGAGTCCTGCTCACTGACACACCAATACAATCGGTCCATACCAGAGTCCTTCTCACTGACACACCAATACCATCGGTCCAGTACCAGAGTCCTGCTCACTGACACACCAATACCATCGGTCCAGTACCAGAGTCCTTCTCACTGACACACCAATACCATCGGTCCAGTACCAGAGTCCTGCTCACTGACACACCAATACCATCGGTCCAGTACCAGAGTCCTGCTCACTGACACACCAATACCATCGGTCCAGTACCAGAGTCCTGCTCATCGGTCCAGTACCAGAGTCCTGCTCACTGACACACCAATACCATCGGTCCAGTACCAGAGTCCTTCTCACTGACACACCAATACCATCGGTCCAGTACCAGAGTCCTGCTCACTGACACACTAATACCATCGGTCCAGTACCAGACTCCTGCTCACTGACACACCAATACCATCGGTCCAGTACCAGACACCTTCTCACTGACATACCAATACCATCGGTCCAGTACCAGAGTCCTGCTCACTGACACACCAATACCATCGGTCCAGTACCAGAGTCCTTCTCACTGACACACCAATACCATCGGTCCAGTACCAGAGTCCTGCTCACTGACACACTAATACCATCGGTCCAGTACCAGACTCCTGCTCACTGACACACCAATACCATCGGTCCAGTACCAGAGTCCTGCTCACTGACACACTAATACCATCGGTCCAGTACCAGAGTCCTGCTCACTGACACACCAATACCATCGGTCCCGTACCAGAGTCCTGCTCACTGACACACTAATACCATCGGTCCAGTACCAGACTCCTGCTCACTGACACACCAATACCATCGCTCCAGTACCAGAGTCCTGCTCACTGACACACCAATACCATCGGTCCAGTACCATAGTCCTTCTCACTGACACATCAATACCATCGGTCCAGTACGAGAGTCCTGCTCACTGACACACCAATACCATCGGTCCAGTACCAGAGTCCTGCTCACTGACAAACTAATACCATCGGTCCAGTACCAGACTCCTGCTCACTGACACACTAATACCATCGGTCCAGTACCAGAGTCCTTCTCACTGACACACCAATACCATCGGTCCAGTACCAGAGTCCTGCTCACTGACACACCAATACCATCGGTCCAGTACCAGAGTCCTGCTCACTGACACACCAATACCATCGGTCCAGTACCAGACTCCTGCTCACTGACACACTAATACCATCGGTCCAGTACCAGACTCCTGCTCACTGACACACCAATACCATCGGTCCAGTACCAGAGTCCTTCTCACTGACACACCAATACCATCGGTCCAGTACCAGAGTCCTGCTCACTGACACACCAATACCATCGGTCCAGTACCAGAGTCCTTCTCACTGACACACCAATACCATCGGTCCAGTACCAGAGTCCTTCTCACTGACACACCAATACCATCGGTCCAGTACCAGAGTCCTTCTCACTGACACACTAATACCATCGGTCCAGTAAAAGAGTCCTTCTCACTGACACACCAATACCATCGGTCCAGTACCAGAGTCCTGCTCACTGACACACCAATACCATCGGTCCAGTACCAGAGTCCTTCTCACTGACACACCAATGCCATCAGTCCAGTACCAGACTCCTGCTCACTGACACACCAATACCATCGTTCCAGTACCAGAGTCCTGCTCACTGACACACCAATACCATCGGTCCAGTACCAGAGTCCTTCTCACTGACACACCAATACCATCGGTCCAATACCAGACTCCTGCTCACTGACACACCAATACCATCGGTCCAGTACCAGACTCCTGCTCACTGACACACCAATACCATCGGTCCAGTACCAGAGTCCTGCTCACTGACACACAATACCATCGGTCCAGTACCAGAGTCCTGCTCACTGACACACTAATACCATCGGTCCAGTACCAGAGTCCTGCTCACTGACACACCAATACCATCGGTCCAGTACCATACTCCTGCTCACTGACACACCAATACCATCGGTCCAGTACCAGACTCCTGCTCACTGACACACCAATACCATCGGTCCAGTACCAGAGTCCTGCTCACTGACACACTAATACCATCGGTCCAGTACCAGAGTCCTGCTCACTGACACACCAATACCATCGGTCCAGTACCAGAGTCCTGCTCACTGACACACTAATACCATCGGTCCAGTACCAGAGTCCTGCTCACTGACACACCAATACCATCGGTCCAGTACCAGAGTCCTTCTCACTGACACACCAATACCATCGGTCCAGTACCAGACACCTGCTCACTGACACACCAATACCATCGGTCCAGTACCAGAGTCCTGCTCACTGACACACTAATACCATCGGTCCAGTACCAGAGTCCTGCTCACTGACACACCAATACCATCGGTCCAGTACCAGAGTCCTGCTCACTGACACACTAATACCATCGGTCCAGTACCAGAGTCCTGCACACTGACACACCAATACCATCGGTCCAGTACCAGAGTCCTGCTCACTGACACACCAATACCATCGGTCCAGTACCAGAGTCCTGCTCATTGGCACATTAATACCATCGGTCCAGTACCAGAGTCCTGCTCACTGGCACATTAATACCATCGGTCCAGTACCAGAGTCCTGCTCACTGGCACATTAATACCATCGGTCCAGCACCAGAGTCCTGTTCACTGACACACCAATACCATCGGTCCAGTACCAGAGTCCTGCTCACTGACACACCAATACCATCGGTCCAGTACCAGAGTCCTGCTCAATGACACACTAATACCATCGGTCCAGTACCAGAGTCCTGCTCACTGACACACCAATACCATCGGTCCAGTACCAGAGTCCTGCTCACTGACACACTAATACCATCGGTCCAGTACCAGAGTCCTGCTCACTGGCACATTAATACCATCGGTCCAGTGCCAGAGTCCTGCTCACTGACACACTAATACCGTCGGTCCAGTACTAGAGTCCTGCTCACTGACACACCAATACCATCGGTCCAGTACCAGAGTCCTGCTCACTGACACACCAATACCATCGGTCCAGTACCAGAGTCCTGCTCACTGACACCAATACCATCGGTCCAGTACCAGAGTCCTGCTCACTGACACACCAATACTATCGGTCCAGTACCAGAGTCCTGCTCACTGACACACTAATACCATCGGTCTAGTACCAGAGTCCTGCTCACTGACACACCAATACCATCGGTCCAGCACCAGAGTCCTGCTCACTGACACACCAATACCATCGTACCATCGGTCCAGTACCAGAGTCCTTCTCACTGACACACTAATACCATCGGTCCAGTACCAGAGTCCTGCTCACTGACACACTAATACCATCGGTCCAGTACCAGAGTCCTGCTCACTGACACACCAATACCATCGTTCCAGTACCAGAGTCCTGCTCACTGACACACCAATACCATCGGTCCAGTACCAGAGTCCTTCTCACTGACACACCAATACCATCGGTCCAGTACCAGAGTCCTTCTCACTGACACACCAATACCATCGGTCCAGTACCAGTGTCCTGCTCACTGACACACTAATACCATCGGTCCAGTACCAGACTCCGGCTCAATGACACACTAATACCATCGGTCCAGTACCAGAGTCCTGCTCACTGACACACCAATACCATCGGTCCAGTACCAGAGTCCTTCTCACTGACACACCAATACCATCGGTCCAGTACCAGAGTCCTGCTCACTGACACACTAATACCATCGGTCCAGTACCAGACTCCTGCTCACTGACACACTAATACCATCGGTCCAGTACCAGAGTCCTTCTCACTGACACACCAATACCATCGGTCCAGTACCAGAGTCCTGCTCACTGACACACTAATACCATCGGTCCAGTACAAGAGTCCTGCTCACTGACACACCAATACCATCGGTCCAGTACCAGACTCCTGCACACTGACGCACTAATACCATCGGTCCAGTACCAGACTCCTGCTCACTGACACACCAATACCATCGGTCCAGTACCAGAGTCCTTCTCACTGACACACCAATACCATCGGTCCAGTACCAGAGTCCTGCTCACTGACACACCAATACCATCGGTCCAGTACCAGAGTCCTTCTCACTGACACACCAATACCATCGGTCCAGTACCAGAGTCCTTCTCACTGACACACCAATACCATCGGTCCAGTACCAGAGTCCTGCTCACTGACACACTAATACCATCGGTCCAGTACCAGACTCCTGCTCACTGACACACCAATACCATCGGTCCAGTACCAGAGTCCTGCTCACTGACACACCAATACCATCGGTCCAGTACCAGAGTCCTTCTCACTGACACACCAATGCCATCAGTCCAGTACCAGACTCCTGCTCACTGACACACCAATACCATCGTTCCAGTACCAGAGTCCTGCTCACTGACATACCAATACCATCGGTCCAGTACCAGAGTCCTTCTCACTGACACACCAATACCATCGGTCCAGTAGCAGACTCCTGCTCACTGACACACCAATACCATCGGTCCAGTACCAGACTCCTGCTCACTGACACACTAATACCATCGGTCCAGTACCAGAGTCCTGCTCACTGACACACCAATACCATCGGTCCAGTACCAGAGTCCTTCTCACTGACACACCAATACCATCGGTCCAGTACCAGACTCCTGCTCACTGACACACCAATACCATCGGTCCAGTACCAGAGTCCTGCTCACTGACACACTAATACCATCGGTCCAGTACCAGAGTCCTGCTCACTGACACACCAATACCATCGGTCCAGTACCAGAGTCCTTCTCACTGACACACCAACACCATCGGTCCAGTACCAGAGTCCTGCTCACTGACACACCAATACCATCGGTCCAGTACCAGAGTCCTTCTCACTGACACACCAATACCATCGGTCCAGTACCAGAGTCCTTCTCACTGACACACCAATACCATCGGTCCAGTACCAGAGTCCTTCTCACTGACACACTAATACCATCGGTCCAGTACCAGAGTCCTTCTCACTGACACACCAATACCATCGGTCCAGTACCAGAGTCCTGCTCACTGACACACCAATACCATCGGTCCAGTACCAGAGTCCTTCTCTCTGACACACCAATGCCATCAGTCCAGTACCAGACTCCTGCTCACTGACACACCAATACCATCGTTCCAGTACCAGAGTCCTGCTCACTGACACACCAATACCATCGGTCCAGTACCAGAGTCCTTCTCACTGACACACCAATACCATCGGTCCAGTACCAGACTCCTGCTCACTGACACACCAATACCATCGGTCCAGTACCAGACTCCTGCTCACTGACACACCAATACCATCGGTCCAGTACCAGAGTCCTGCTCACTGACACACAATACCATCGGTCCAGTACCAGAGTCCTGCTCACTGACACACTAATACCATCGGTCCAGTACCAGAGTCCTGCTCACTGACACACCAATACCATCGGTCCAGTACCATACTCCTGCTCACTGACACACCAATACGATCGGTCCAGTACCAGACTCCTGCTCACTGACACACCAATACCATCGGTCCAGTACCAGAGTCCTGCTCACTGACACACTAATACCATCGGTCCAGTACCAGAGTCCTGCTCACTGACACACCAATACCATCGGTCCAGTACCAGAGTCCTGCTCACTGACACACTAATACCATCGGTCCAGTACCAGAGTCCTGCTCACTGACACACCAATACCATCGGTCCAGTACCAGAGTCCTTCTCACTGACACACCAATACCATCGGTCCAGTACCAGACACCTGCTCACTGACACACCAATACCATCGGTCCAGTACCAGAGTCCTGCTCACTGACACACTAATACCATCGGTCCAGTACCAGAGTCCTGCTCACTGACACACCAATACCAACGGTCCAGTACCAGAGTCCTGCTCACTGACACACTAATACCATCGGTCCAGTACCAGAGTCCTGCTCACTGACACACCAATACCATCGGTCCAGTACCAGAGTCCTGCTCACTGACACACCAATACCATCGGTCCAGTACCAGAGTCCTGCTCATTGGCACATTAATACCATCGGTCCAGTACCAGAGTCCTGCTCACTGGCACATTAATACCATCGGTCCAGTACCAGAGTCCTGCTCACTGGCACATTAATACCATCGGTCCAGCACCAGAGTCCTGTTCACTGACACACCAATACCATCGGTCCAGTACCAGAGTCCTGCTCACTGACACACCAATACCATCGGCCCAGTACCAGAGTCCTGCTCAATGACACACTAATACCATCGGTCCAGTACCAGAGTCCTGCTCACTGACACACCAATACCATCGGTCCAGTACCAGAGTCCTGCTCACTGACACACTAATACCATCGGTCCAGTACCAGAGTCCTGCTCACTGGCACATTAATACCATCGGTCCAGTGCCAGAGTCCTGCTCACTGACACACTAATACCGTCGGTCCAGTACTAGAGTCCTGCTCACTGACACACCAATACCATCGGTCCAGTACCAGAGTCCTGCTCACTGACACACCAATACCATCGGTCCAGTACCAGAGTCCTGCTCACTGACACCAATACCATCGGTCCAGTACCAGAGTCCTGCTCACTGACACACCAATACCATCGGTCCAGTACCAGAGTCCTGCTCACTGACACACTAATACCATCGGTCTAGTACCAGAGTCCTGCTCACTGACACACCAATACCATCGGTCCAGCACCAGAGTCCTGCTCACTGACACACCAATACCATCGTACCATCGGTCCAGTACCAGAGTCCTTCTCACTGACACACTAATACCATCGGTCCAGTACCAGAGTCCTGCTCACTGACACACTAATACCATCGGTCCAGTACCAGAGTCCTGCTCACTGACACACCAATACCATCGTTCCAGTACCAGAGTCCTGCTCACTGACACACCAATACCATCGGTCCAGTACCAGAGTCCTTCTCACTGACACACCAATACCATCGGTCCAGTACCAGAGTCCTTCTCACTGACACACCAATACCATCGGTCCAGTACCAGAGTCCTGCTCACTGACACACTAATACCATCGGTCCAGTACCAGACTCCGGCTCAATGACACACTAATACCATCGGTCCAGTACCAGAGTCCTGCTCACTGACACACCAATACCATCGGTCCAGTACCAGAGTCCTTCTCACTGACACACCAATACCATCGGTCCAGTACGAGAGTCCTGCACACTGACACACCAATACCATCGGTCCAGTACCAGAGTCCTGCTCACTGACACACTAATACCATCGGTCCAGTACCAGACTCCTGCTCACTGACACACTAATACCATCGGTCCAGTACCAGAGTCCTTCTCACTGACACACCAATACCATCGGTCCAGTACCAGAGTCCTGCTCACTGACACACTAATACCATCGGTCCAGTACCAGAGTCCTGCTCACTGACACACCAATACCATCGGTCCAGTACCAGACTCCTGCTCACTGACGCACTAATACCATCGGTCCAGTACCAGACTCCTGCTCACTGACACACCAATACCATCGGTCCAGTACCAGAGTCCTTCTCACTGACACACCAATACCATCGGTCCAGTACCAGAGTCCTGCTCACTGACACACCAATACCATCGGTCCAGTACCAGAGTCCTTCTCACTGACACACCAATACCATCGGTCCAGTACCAGAGTCCTTCTCACTGACACCAATACCATCGGTCCAGTACCAGATTCCTGCTCACTGACACACTAATACCATCGGTCCAGTACCAGACTCCTGCTCACTGACACACCAATACCATCGGTCCAGTACCAGAGTCCTGCTCACTGACACACCAATACCATCGGTCCAGTACCAGAGTCCTTCTCACTGACACACCAATGCCATCAGTCCAGTACCAGACTCCTGCTCACTGACACACCAATACCATCGTTCCAGTACCAGACTCCTGCTCACTGACACACCAATACCATCGTTCCAGTACCAGAGTCCTGCTCACTGACACACCAATACCATCGGTCCAGTACCAGAGTCCTTCTCACTGACACACCAATACCATCGGTCCAGTAGCAGACTCCTGCCCACTGACACACCAATACCATCGGTCCAGTACCAGACTCCTGCTCACTGACACACCAATACCATCGGTCCAGTACCAGAGTCCTGCTCACTGACACACTAATACCATCGGTCCAGTACCAGAGTCCTGCTCATTGACACACCAATACCATCGGTCCCGTACCATACTCCTGCTCACTGACACACCAATACCATCGGTCCAGTACCAGAGTCCTGCTCACTGACACACTAATACCATCGGTCCAGTACCAGAGTCCTGCTCACTGACACACCAATACCATCGGTCCAGTACCAGAGTCCTGCTCACTGACACACTAATACCATCGGTCCAGTACCAGAGTCCTGCTCACTGACACACCAATACCATCGGTCCAGTACCAGAGTCCTTCTCACTGACACACCAATGCCATCGGTCCAGTACCAGACTCCTGCTCACTGACACACCAATACCATCGGTCCAGTACCAGAGTCCTGCTCACTGACACACTAATACCATCGGTCCAGTACCAGAGTCCTGCTCACTGACACACCAATACCATCGGTCCAGTACCAGAGTCCTTCTCACTGACACACTAATACCATCGGTCCAGTACCAGAGTCCTGCTCACTGACACACCAATACCATCGGTCCAGTACCAGAGTCCTGCTCACTGACACACCAATACCATCGGTCCAGTACCAGAGTCCTGCTCATTGGCACATTAATACCATTGGTCCAGTACCAGAGTCCTGCTCACTGGCACATTAATACCATCGGTCCAGTACCAGAGTCCTGCTCACTGGCACATTAATACCATCGGTCCAGCACCAGAGTCCTGTTCACTGACACACCAATACCATCGGTCCAGTACCAGAGTCCTGCTCACTGACACACCAATACCATCGGTCCAGTACCAGAGTCCTGCTCACTGACACATTAATACCATCGGTCCAGTACCAGAGTCCTGCTCACTGACACACCAATACCATCGGTCCAGTACCAGAGTCCTGCTCACTGACACACTAATACCATCGGTCCAGTACCAGAGTCCTGCTCACTGGCACATTAATACCATCGGTCCAGTGCCAGAGTCCTGCTCACTGACACACTAATACCGTCGGTCCAGTACTAGAGTCCTGCTCACTGACACACCAATACCATCGGTCCAGTACCAGAGTCCTGCTCACTGACACACCAATACCATCGGTCCAGTACCAGAGTCCTGCTCACTGACACCAATACCATCGGTCCAGTACCAGAGTCCTGCTCACTGACACACCAATACCATCGGTCCAGTACCAGAGTCCTGCTCACTGACACACTAATACCATCGGTCTAGTACCAGAGTCCTGCTCACTGACACACCAATACCATCGGTCCAGCACCAGAGTCCTGCTCACTGACACACCAATACCATCGGTCCAGTACCAGAGTCCTGCTCACTGACACACCAATACCATCTGTCCAGTACCAGAGTCCTGCTCACTGACACACTAATACCATCGTTCTAGTACCAGAGTCCTGCTCACTGACACACCAATACCATCGGTCCAGCACCAGAGTCCTGCTCACTGACACACTAATACCATCGGTCCAGTACCAGAGTCCTGCTCACTGACACACCAGTAATGTGTGTCCTACACCAGAGATCTGCTCACTGCCAAAGCAGTGTTGTTAATCCTGTACCAGAGTCCTGCTTCCTGCTGAAGCTATGTTACTAATCATGCACTAGGCTCCTGCTTCTTGCTATAGCATTGTTACTAATGCTGCACTAGGCTCCTGCTTCTTGCTATAGCATTGTTACTAATGCTGCAGTAGAATCTTTTTCCCTGCTAAAGCAGCAATATCGATCCTCCAGCAGTGTCTTGCAGCAGGGTCCTTCTCACCTCCACAAATTCCAAAACCATTGCTACCATCTGGTCGCCACCACTGTCTACCTGCCTTCACTACCACTCAAAACCTCTAACCACTGTACGAAATTACCACCACAGGCTCACCACCACCATGGGAAATGGAAAAGGAAAAATGAAGTTATTTAACTGTATTTCCAATAAATCACTAATATATATATATATATATATATATATATATATATATATATATATATATATATATATATATATATATATATATATATGTGTGTGTGTGTGTATGCATATAATAATATATATATATATATATATATATATATATATATATATATATAGATATATATATATATATATATATATATATATATATATATATATATATATACATATATATATATATATATATATATATATATATATATATATATATATATATATATACATATATATATATATATATATATATATATATATATATATATATACATATATATATATATATATATATATATATGTATATGTATATATATCTATTTATTATCTATATATATATATATATATATATATATATATATATATATATATATATATATATATATATATATATATATATATATATATATATATATATATCTATATCTATATATATATATATATATATATATGTCGTGCCGAATGGGCAGAACTTGCGATCTTGGCTTAAATAGCAACGCTCATCTCACCATATAGGACAAGTGAAAATTTATGAATGCAATAATTTAGCCAAAATCATTCTGAACCTAACGAAAAAAATGTATTTCACTGTGTTTGTTTAGTATTAAATTATAATAAAGTTAGGTAAGTTTTCTAAGATTCTTCTGGTGCAAAATTAAATTTTTTTACATTATCATTAATGAAAAAGATATATCTTTAAACGTATAAGAGAAAATTTTAGAAAGGACTTAATTTTAAATGAGTTCTTGCTAATTGATCAGTTTTACATATTCGGCACGACATATATATATATATATATATATATATATATATATATATATATATATATATATATATATATATATATATATATATATATATATATATATATATATATATATATATATATATATACATATAAATATATATATATATATATATATATATATATATATATATATATATATATATATATATATATATATATATATTATTTCCATTAAAAGTGGGCCTTAGACAAGGATGTGTGATGTCACCGTGGTTGTTTAATATATTTATAGATGGGGTTGTAAGAGAAATAAATGCGAGGGTCTTGGCAAGAGGTGTTGAGTTAAAAGATAAAGAATCACACATAAAGTGGGAGCTGTCACAGTTGCTCTTTGCTGATGACACTGTGCTCTTGGGAGATTCTGAAGAGAAGTTGCAGAGATTGGTGGATGAATTTGGTAGGGTGTGCAAAAGAAGAAAATTAAAAGTGATTATAGGAAAGAGTAAGGTTATGGGGATAACAAAAATATTAGGTGATGAAAGATTTGATATCAGATTGGTGGGAGAGAGTATGGAGGAGGTGAATGTATTCAGATATTTGGGAGTGGACGTGCCAGCGGATGGGTCTACGAAAGATGAGGTGAATCATAGAATTGATGAGGAGAAAAGGGTGAGTGGTGCACTTAAGAGTCTGTGGAGACAAAGAACTTTGTCCTTGGAGGCAAAGAGGGGAATGTATGAGAGTATAGTTTTACCAACGCTCACTGCTCACTGACACACCAATACCATCGGTGTGAAGCATGGGTGATGAATGTTGCAGCGAGGAGAAGGGTGGAGGCAGTGGAGATGTCATGTCTGAGGGCAATGTGTGGTGTGAATATAATGCAGAGAATTCGTAGTTTGGAAGTTAGGAGGAGGTGCTGGATTACCAAAACTGTTGTCCAGAGGGCTGAGGAAGGGTTGTTGAGGTGGATCGGACATGTAGAGAGAATGGAGCGAAACAGAGTGACTTCAAGAGTGTATCAGTTTGTAGTGGAAGGAAGGCTGGGTAGGGGTCGGCCTAGGAAAGGTTGGAGGGAGGGGGTAAAGGAGGTTTTGTGTGTGAGGGGCTTGGACTTCCAGCAGGCATGCGTGAGCGTGTTTGATAGGAGTGAATGGAGACAAATGGCTTTTATTACTTGACGTGCTGTTGGAGTGTGAGCAAAGTAACATTTATGAAGGAGTTCAGGGAAACCGGCAGGCCGGACTTGAGTCCTGGAGATGGGAAGTACAGTGCCTGCACTCTGAAGGAGGGGTGTTAATGTTGCAGTTTAAAAACTTTAGTGTAAAGCACCCTTCTGGCAAGACAGTGATGGAGTGAATGATGGTGAAAGTTTTTCTTTTTCGGGCCACCCTGCCTTGGGTTGAATCGGCCAGTGTGATAATAATAATAAAATATATATATATATATATATATATATATATATATATATATATATATATATATATATATATATATATATATATATATATATATATATATATATATATATATATATATATATATATATATATATATATATATATCTATATATATACATGTGTGTGTGTGTGTATGTATTAATATTTTTTCAAATGTTATCAACATTAAAAAATAAATATTTTCACTGAACAAGTAAGTCAAATAAATACTAAGCCTGTCAATATTTTTTATCCTTAAAGGTTAACGAAGATCAAGTATCAGAAATCAATACCATCACTTGTCTGCTCGGCCAGCGTCTTAAGAGTCCTTCTCACTGACACACCAATACCATCGGTCCAGTACCAGAGTCCTGCTCACTGACACACCAATACCATCGGTCCAGTACCAGAGTCCTTCTCACTGACACACCAATACCATCGGTCCAGTACCAGACTCCTGCTCACTGACACACCAATACCATCGGTCCAGTACCAGACTCCTGCTCACTGACACACCAATACCATCGGTCCAGTACCAGACTCCTGCTCACTGACACACCAATACCATCGGTCCAGTACCAGAGTCCTTCTCACTGACACACCAATACCATCGGTCCAGTACCAGACTTCTGCTCACTGACACACCAATACCATCGGTCCAGTACCAGACTCCTGCTCACTGACACACCAATACCATCGGTCCAGTACCAGAGTCCTGCTCACTGACACACCAATACCATCGGTCCAGTACCAGAGTCCTGCTCACTGACACACCAATACCATCGGTCCAGTACCAGACTCCTGCTCACTGACACACCAATACCATCGGTCCAGTACCAGACTCCTGCTCACTGACACACCAATACCATCGGTCCAGTACCAGACTCCTGCTCACTGACACACCAATACCATCGGTCCAGTACCAGAGTCCTTCTCACTGACACACTAATACCATCGGTCCAGTACCAGAGTCCTGCTCACTGACACACCAATATCATCGGTCCAGTACCAGAGTCCTGCTCACTGACACACCAATACCATCGGTCCAGTACCAGAGTCCTGCTCACTGACACACCAATACCATCGGTCCAGTACCAGAGTCCTTCTCACTGACACACCAATACCATCGGTCCAGTACCACTCCTGCTCACTGACACACCGGTCCAGTACCAGAGTCCTGCTCACTGACACACCAATACCACCGGTCCAGTACCAGAGTCCTGCTCACTGACACACTAATACCATCGGTCCAGTACCAGAGTCCTGCTCACTGACACACTAATACCATCGGTCCAGTACCAGAGTCCTGCTCACTGACACACCAATACCATCGGTCCAGTGCCAGAGCCCTGCTCACTGACACACCAATACCATCGGTCCAGTACCAGAGTCCTGCTCACTGACACACCAATACCATCGGTCCAGTACCAGAGTCCTGCTCACTGGCACATTAATACCATCGGTTCAGTACCAGAGTCCTGTTCACTGGCACATTAATACCATCGGTCCAGTACCAGAGTCCTGCTCACTGGCACATTAATACCATCGGTCCAGCACCAGAGTCCTGCTCACTGACCAGAGTCCTGCTCACACACTAATACCATCGGTCCAGTACCAGAGTCCTGCTCACTGACACACCAATACCATCGGTCCAGTACCAGAGTCCTGCTCACTGACACACCAATACCATCGGTCCAGTACCAGAGTCCTGCTCACTGACACACCAATACCATCGGTCCAGTACCAGAGTCCTGCTCACTGACACACCAATACCATCGGTCCAGTACCAGAGTCCTGCTCACTGACACACCAATACCATCGGTCCAGTACCAGAGTCCTGCTCACTGACACACCAATACCATCGGTCCAGTACCAGAGTCCTGCTCACTGACACACTAATACCATCGGTCCAGTACCAGAGTCCTGCTCACTGACACACTAATACCATCGGTCCAGTACCAGAGTCCTGCTCACTGGCACATTAATACCATCGGTCCAGCACCAGAGTCCTGCTCACTGACACACCAATACCATCGGTCCAGTACCAGAGTCCTGCTCACTGACACACCAATACCATCGGTCCAGTACCAGAGTCCTGCTCACTGACACACCAATACCATCGGTCCAGTACCAGAGTCCTGCTCACTGACACACCAATACCATCGGTCCAGTACCAGAGTCCTGCTCACTGACACACCAATACCATCGGTCCAGTACCAGAGTCCTGCTCACTGACACACCAATACCATCGGTCCAGTACCAGAGTCCTGCTCACTGACACACTAATACCATCGGTCCAGTACCAGAGTCCTGCTCACTGACACACCAATACCATCGGTCCAGTACCAGAGTCCTGCTCACTGACACACCAATACCATCGGTCCAGTACCAGAGTCCTGCTCACTGACACACCAATACCATCGGTCCAGCACCAGAGTCCTGCTCACTGACACACTAATACCATCGGTCCAGTACCAGAGTCCTGCTCACTGACACACCAGTAATGTGTGTCCTACACCAGTGATCTGCTCACTGCCAAAGCAGTGTTGTTAATCCTGTACCAGAGTCCTGCTTCCTGCTGAAGCTATGTTACTAATCATGCACTAGGCTCCTGCTTCTTGCTATAGCATTGTTACTAATGCTGCACTAGGCTCCTGCTTCTTGCTATAGCATTGTTACTAATGCTGCACTAGAATCTTTTTCCCTGCTAAAGCAGCAATATCGATCCTCCAGCAGTGTCTTGCAGCAGGGTCCTTCTCACCTCCACAAATTCCAAAACCATTGCTACCATCTGGTCGCCACCACTGTCTACCTGCCTTCACTACCACTCAAAACCTCTAACCACTGTACGAAATTACCACCACACGCTCACCACCACCATGGGAAATGGAAAAGGAAAAATGAAGTTATTTAACTGTATTTCCAATAAATCACTAATATATCTATATATATATATATATATATATATATATATATATATATATATATATATATATATATATATATATATATACATATATATATATATATATATATATATATATATATATATATATATATATATATATATATATATATATATATATATATATATATATATATATATACATATATATATATATATATATACATATGTATATATATATAAATATATATATATATATACATATATATATATATATGTATATATATATATATATATATATATATATATATATATATATATATATATATATATATATATATGTATATATATATACATATATATATATATATATATATATATATGTATATATGTATGTATATATATATATACATATATAAATAGATATATATATATATATATATATATATATATATATATATATATGTATATATGTATGTATATATATATATGTATATATGTATGTATATATATATATATATATGTTTATTTATATATTTATATATATATATGTATATATGTATATATATATATATATATATGTCGTGCCGAATAGGCAGAACTTGCGATCTTGGCTTAAATAGCAACGCTCATCTCGCCATATAGGACAAGTGAAAATTTATGAATGCAATAATTTAGCCAAAATCATACTGAACCTAACGAAAAAAATGTATTTCACTGTGTTTGTTTAGTATTAAATTATAATAAGGTTAGGTAAGTTTTCTAAGATTCTTCTGGTGCAAAATTAAATTTTTTTACATTAACATTAATGAAAAAGATATATCTTTAAACGTATAAGAGAAAATTTTAGAAAGGACTTAATTTTAAATGAGTTCTTGCTAATTGATCAGTTTTACATATTCGGCACGACATATATATATTATATATATTATATTTATATATATATATATATATATATATATATATATATATATATATATATATATATATATATATATATATATATATATAATATTTCCAGTAAAAGTGGGCCTTAGACAAGGATGTGTGATGTCACCGTGGTTGTTTAATATATTTATAGATGGGGTTGTAAGAGAAATAAATGCGAGGGTCTTGGCAAGAGGTGTTGAGTTAAAAGATAAAGAATCACACATAAAGTGGGAGCTGTCACAGTTGCTCTTTGCTGATGACACTGTGCTCTTGGGAGATTCTGAAGAGAAGTTGCAGAGATTGGTGGATGAATTTGGTAGGGTGTGCAAAAGAAGAAAATTAAAAGTGAATATAGGAAAGAGTAAGGTTATGAGGATAACAAAAAGGTTAGGTGATGAAAGATTTGATATCAGATTGGAGGGAGAGAGTATGGAGGAGGTGAATGTATTCAGATATTTGGGAGTGGACGTGTCAGCGGATGGGTCTATGAAAGATGAGGTGAATCATAGAATTGATGAGGAGAAAAGGGTGAGTGGTGCACTTAGGAGTCTGTGGAGACAAAGAACTTTGTCCTTGGAGGCAAAGAGGGGAATGTATGAGAGTATAGTTTTACCAACGCTCTTATATGGGTGTGAAGCATGGGTGATGAATGTTGCAGCGAGGAGAAGGGTGGAGGCAGTGGAGATGTCATGTCTGAGGGCAATGTGTGGTGTGAATATAATGCAGAGAATTCGTAGTTTGGAAGTTAGGAGGAGGTGCGGGATTACCAAAACTGTTGTCCAGAGGGCTGAGGAAGGGTTGTTGAGGTGCTTCGGACATGTAGAGAGAATGGAGCGAAACAGAGTGACTTCAAGAGTGTATCAGTTTGTAGTGGAAGGAAGGCGGGGTAGGGGTCGGCCTAGGAAAGGTTGGAGGGAGGGGGTAAAGGAGGTTTTGTGTGCGAGGTACTTGGACTTCCAGCAGGCATGCGTGAGCGTGTTTGATAGGAGTGAATGGAGACAAATGGCTTTTATTACTTGACGTGCTGTTGGAGTGTGAGCAAAGTAACATTTATGAAGGGGTTTAGGGAAACCGGCAGGCCGGACTTGAGTCCTGGAGATGGGAAGTACAGTGCCTGCACTCTGAAGGAGGGGTGTTAATGTTGCAGTTTAAAAACTTTAGTGTAAAGCACCCTTCTGGCAAGACAGTGATGGAGTGAATGATGGTGAAAGTTTTTCTTTTTCGGGCCACCCTGCCTTGGTGGGAATCGGCCAGTGTAATAATAATAATAATAATAATAATAATAATAATATATATATATATATATATATATATATATATATATATATATATATATATATATATATATATATATATATATATATATATATATATATATATATATATATATATATATATATATATATATATATATATATATATAATTTAGTGTGAGGAATAATGATATCAAAGATTTATATGCAACTGCAGCCAGACTTTATGTTGCTTCCATCATATTTTGGGAATAGAAATAAGCAATTCGGTAAGTCAGAATCATGGAAGAAAAGTGAAGTTAATTCGGGTTCAAGAAATGGTCAGGTGAAGCAGCGCAGGAGCGAGGTTATTTGACGACCTTGTTACAGTGTAGGAGGGAACACAATGTGGTCGAAAACCACGTTAATATATGTAGTAGAGATGTTGTAATTTCCTGCTTTCTGGTCAGTTATATTTGTTACGGTTTTCGAGCACACTTCCTGGAGCTGTTGACCCGAAAGCAAAGGGTCGATTATGTTAATAATACTCCAGTTCAACAGATTATCTTCGGCGCTTCTGTGGATCATGCAAGCATTGATTTGGTCGTCACTTTTACTTGCATAATAATATTCAGTTATTCTAACAGACATGCTCCTTCATGTTGCCGCCATGTGCTTCTTATCGCAGTGTCTACGAGTCATTGTATATATTATAGCTGTGAAAACTAGGGTGAGGAAGAGGGTTGATTTCTGATGAGTTCTTATATGGATGTGGCGGCTGTAATTGACACATTGCTGTTGCTCATTTTGAGAGTACTAAGTCAGGTGGTGGCCACAACTCTACATAGGAATAGTAAATAGTTTTCAGTGGTTTTTATAGTAAGTGTAGAGTTCAGGATGGACTATACCCTACATCTATAGTCCCTGGTGAAAAGGAATGGAAGTACAGACGAGAAATTCAACACTGAAAATTCAATGGGTTCTCTGAAAGAAACAGATTACTACCATTCTCTTTGATCGTGTGCCATGGTGAGAATAAAAGTACATCAGGTCATCCTTGTTATTGGGTTTCCTGTACACTTTGAAGGAAAGAATGTCGCTGATATCCTGCAGAGAAGAACGTCAAGGAAGGGGAGTCGACCCTCTCTTTCGTGTTCCAAAGTGAACTCGTTGATAGGATCGAATATGTTGATTCTACTGAGAATGATGGAGCAAAATCCCTTTGTTTCGAGACTACGTGAAGATGGCTGCTCCGGCATTATGTGGGTGTTCATAGTCTTGCCAATTATTTTTAGTAATTATCCTCGAATTTGAAGAAGCTGCAGTTGGCACAGAGGTCAATTAACTCTACTGAGGCATTAGTCAGAACATTAGATGACAAATATGTTACGTTATTTACTGCAGGGACAAAAATTATCCAAGTAACAGCAACAGAAATGTAGAAATGAACAATGGTTATTGGTATATACGTGTAATTGCACATTCCGGTACTATTAGGAATCCTGGAGGGCAAACCTTTAAGTGGGTGACTGATGTTTTCTTTTTTTTTTCTCCTCCTAAAATACCTGGTTTTTATTTCGTGTATAACAATATAAAGACATCTGACCGGCTATAAATTTTCAGTACTGGTTTACGGTAACTAGGACAAGATTCTTGGAATAATTAGCATGTGCGGGAGACATATGATCGAAGTTATACAACCCATTCCATTCTTCCTGGATTTTTTTTATTATTAACACATCGGCCGTTTCCCACCAAGGCAGGGTGGCCCAAAAAAGAAAAACTTTCACTATAACTCACTCCATCACTGTCTTGCCAGAGGCGTGCTTACACTTCAGTTATGAAACTGCAACATTAACACCCCTCCTTCAGAGTGCAGACACTGTACTTCCCATCTCCAGGACTCAAGTCCGGCCTCCCAGTTTCCTTGAATCCTTTTATAAATATTACCCTGCTCACACTCCAACAGCACGTTAAGGCTCCAATAAATTAAAAATAAAACCTCTGCACCTAGATATCAGACATTTAATAATAATAATAATAATAATAATAATAATAATAATAATAATAATAATAATAATAATAATAATAATAATAATAATAATAATAATAATAAGGGTACAATTCCAGTATGCAGATGCAGAACTTTTAATTTTATGAGGAAAATAATGTGACATTATTAGTCCTGGTAAATCATGTTGTAAAATATATTCGAGATTAATTTCTCTGAATAGATTCAATATTTAATTGCTGATGAATCTTACAGTTATAATAGTTTTCATTAAGTTTAGTTCGTGTGCAGAAAAATTTGTAAATATACTAAATTAGTTAATGAAATTTTGAATCTGCAACTGTAATATGCATCTTCTAATCGCATTTAAATTTTCATCCCTGATATGTCTTCCAGGATGCAAAGATCTCATTATTATTGGGCTGGATTTGTCCCATTTTGTAAATTTTCTTAAATCAATAGGGAGGTGGAATCCCATTCAATAACCAAAAATATTAACACTGATGTATTCCTTAAAAATGATAAAACGAGGTGGAGAAGAGGGTTGCCCACGGCAATGGACATAATTCCTTCATCTCTCTTTTTAAGGACACAAACAAGCGATCCACCAAAGAACAAAGATTTAAATTTTTCAGTTACCAAACCAGCAAGATTTGAAATGAACCTTGTGACTTCCGCTAGGAGGGCCACCGCAGTCTCCCATAGAACTGGCGTTTTTTTTCCAGTATATCCCTGAGCAGAGAACGACATAATTACTTTGTAAATGCATGATTCTTGCACAAAGAGTGATTACTTAATGGGGGCAGTGGTATTAGAACTGCTGGAGCCCCTGGTTCTGTAAGTGTTTGAACAGCATCAGCATCTCTGGGGATGCTGCCGACCAGTGAGGATTCGAACTCAGGTCACCAGTTCTCCACAAATGCAGCTGGCTGGTAACCCGATGCCTTAGAGCACTCAATCATAAATGCCTCGTAACTCTGCGCGGCCATCAGGTACGCTAGCCAAGTTTTCCATCAAGCCGAACACTCCATGAGGCTTCATGCGTGGTTCATGGTTATTTCATCCTATATTATATGTACTCTCCTCACGAGTGATACTTCATCTAATAGATTCCGTGAAAACAGACAAAACTGACACACTGAAATATCACAATCAGTAAGAATCGGAACCAAGGCCACCAGTTCATGACGAATGCAGCTATCTGGTAACCTGATACCTTACACCACTCAGCCGCAGATGCTGATGGAAGGAAGCACTCGTAAATTATTCCATGAAAAACAGCATTTCTATTTTTCAAATATTTTTTGTTAACACATCGGCCGTCTCCCACCAAGACAGGGGAGACGGAAAAAGAAAAACTTTCATCATCATTCACTCCATCATTGTCTTGCCAGAGGTGCGCTTACACTACAGTTATACAACTGCAACATTAACATTAAAATTGCAAATCGTGGCCAAGCCAGGCCAGCAAGCAAGCAAGCAACTAAATAAGTAAGCAAGCAAGCAAGCAAGTAGGTAAATATTTCAGTAATTGTCATCTAAGTTTCCAGTACATAATATTTTTAGTTTTTACAATAGTCTTGAGACTATACAGATGCAGTAAATAACATTATGAATATTTAATAAAGTATAACCTAATAAAGTCGAAAATACTCTAATTTATTACTCATTCTTTATTAAAATCGTTAATAAATTTTACACAACCTCAAATCAAGAAGTCGCTTCGTTTGAGGAAAATACTTAGGCCTCTAAAGTTTGAAGGCTACCAGATGATGCGTTCTTCAGATAATGTACAGAATTAAAATGCATTTACACAGCCTAAAACCAAAAATGCGTTTTATCTATTACATAAGATTCATCAGCTATTTAAGACAGATGCAATTCAGAAATATTTACCTTAAATTAGGGAAAGCGCTAAACCCGAAGGGCCCTATAGCAGCTGGGGAATGGGAGGCATTCGGATTCAATCCAAGGAAAGGAAGGAAGGATCCGTCACTTTCCTTAAATCAAGATCTCCTGGGCAGCATCAAGGCGCCCTCCTTGAGTAGACATTCTCCACTTAGGTAATGCAAAATAATTACATATCATTTCGAGATTATAAGTGACAATATGCACTTACACACTCCATCTGTTACTATTGGAGATCCGATCAAATGAGGGCTTTCTAAAATTATCGCACGGAAGCGAATTTCGGGGATAGTCTAGAGCAGAGAGTGTCTGCACGTGTCAGTTGTTCCAAGAATAATCACTTAGTAATAGTTCACCGGGGGTGAAAATCTGAAGCCGATCGCATAAGGCGTTCTCTAGTTATAAACGAAAGCCTTCGAAACAGTTAGTGAAGACAGGAAGACGGCACATAACAATCGTGCAGTTACTAACGTGTAAATGGTTCGCTAATCTAGTGATAATTACAAATGCTTTCTCACCACAAAACCCTCGTCTTTAACAGATATTATTGCTACATCAGTACCATGCCATCTCCACCACCATCACTACCATCACCACCACCATCACCACCACCACCACCACCATCACCACCACCACCATCACCACCACCACCACCACCACCACCACCACCACCACCACCACCACCACCACCACCTCCACCACCACCACCGAACCACCATCTCCTATCCTTCTTGTTTCCTTCAGGACAGCTGCACATCACCATTGGTTCCTCCACATGTCCCCAGTGAGGTGATTTCCCAGTGGGATCCCTTTCATCCAATCTCTCTTATCTTGCCCAGAACCCCAGAGATGACTTAGTTCATCTCTCGAGGTAGCCTCCTCCGCCGTGTCGACCAGTGTCAAACTTTTCTTAATGGGGCTTATCTGGAGGACGCACCGGCTGATATATGGCGAGTAAGACCCGTAATTCTATATTGTTAATGTTATCTTAGTAATGTAATCTCTGCGTTTCTTTTTACGGTTGTTGACGTTAATTATTGTTTTGTCAGAGTACTACTTATCATCTTATCGATAATTTTACTACTTTACTACTACTACTACTACTACTACTACTACTACTACTACTAATAATAATAATAATAATAATAATAATAATAATAATAATAATATTACTATTATTATTATTATTATTATTATTATTGTTATTATTATTATTATTATTGTTGTTGTTGTTGTTGTTGTTTTGTTTTTGTTTTTATTATTTTTATTGTAGGAAGTGCTAAAACAGTACGGGTGATACTGTACTACTAATAATAGTAATAATCCAGTATGATCTCTTATCCAACATCAGTTAATAATACCCCAAGAAGAGTGATAAGGTTTGAATGATCATTCACGTTTAAAGTATCTCCAGGTAAGTAGTTCATAACTCGCCTCATGGGTCCAGTCTCTCACCACATAGTTTCCAGTGTCTCTCGCCACATAGTTTCCAGTGTCTCTCACCACATAGTTTCCAGTGTCTCTCGCCACATAGTTTCCAGTGTCTCTCACCACATAGTTTCCAGTGTCTCTCACCACATAGTTTCCAGTGTCTCTCACCACATAGTTTCCAGTGTCTCTCAGAATATTATCATAACTTGCAGTGTATTTATGATTCTTTAGAGGTTCATTTTCCTTGCGTGACACTTTCTTCTACTTCCCACTTTTCTCGCAAGTTTTATGTGTTTTTTTTTTTTTTTGTTTTTAGTGGGGGACTCCAGATATGATGGCGCATCTTTTGCCAGATATGAAGGAGTCGAGTATGTTACAACATTGATGCCCATGATGCTGCTGCCTCTATTCCAGTTCCCTCTACACTCTATGTTTGCAGGAAGCCTCTAGTGCTAACACTGAGATTGAAATCTTTATTTCTTCCAGTTTTGCTGTATTGTTTCAAAATAAAATCTGATGGAGTCGAACATTACGGAGACTCAAGTCAAGCATAATCATGCCATAAGCAGATTCAGAAGTTGTAAGCTTGAACATCGGTCTTCAGGAACCTGGAAAGGGAGCAGGACTGATCAAAGGGTTGAGCCTTAATTAAGGGAAGTTGGAGCTGGGATAAGTTAGATAACTAGAGGTATCAACTCCATCAGTAGTATAATTGTGTCTGTGGGGATTCACCTGTACGATTTCCTCGATAAATAATTCTTAGTTTAAATGAACTTATACAATATGTTCCAAAGACTGTGAATTGCATACTCGGCACGCCCTAAGAAATAAGCCCAAAATGATATCCCAAACAGATAAGAGGTGTCATTTCCGGTTTATTTCTTAAGATTTACCCATATGTGATTCACAGTTCTTAGAGCAGGAGGACCATATATGTTTATAGCACTCTTTGAAAGTTAGGTTACATTACGAATTTCATGATTCTTCTTGTTTCTGGGCAAGAGTTAACGTTTAGGGCCCAAGGAGAAGAAAAACTTAAAAGCAAGAACTTTAATTGTTATTTCTCTCTTGGACGAATTTAAATCTTCAGCTGAAATTCTATCTCAAAATTATATAAATTTTGCCTTTGTCAGTTCAAAAACAGTAAAGAATTTTGTAAAAGGAACATTTTCATGCACCGACTCTGATAAACGTTACAGTAATAATAATAATAATAATAATAATAATAATAATAATAATAACAATAATAATAATAATAATAATCATGTGGTGGTTTGATGGTACATGAATACAGAGAGTCATTATGTTAACTGGTGGAGTGCAACAAGAGACTGTAGAGGCAGAAAGGTAAAGCGATTATGAATCACATTGTTACTAATTTCTACACACAAAGCGAGAATGACGAATCATTAATTCTAAAAATTGACACACTTTGTACAAGGATAACTGAGTAACAAAACGAAAGGTCGAGGTCAACTTGAATGTCATGCTATGCTGCCCGTCCACTCAATATTCAGCGAAATTAAGCTGAATTATTGTATACTTGATGTATGCCTCGTGATAGGACTACATAACAGTTATATTGGCCCATTGTGTAAGTTTTTTTCTTTATATTTATTCTAGATATGTCTATGTATGAAGCTAAAATACGGTAGGATATACTTGAGAATAAGTATTTGTATGCAATATAGCACACACTGGTAAGCTGATGAATCTGAGGAGACAAAGAAGTTTATCCATGGAAGCAAAAAGGGGAATGTATGAGAGTATAGTTATATCAACGCTCTTATATGGGTGTGAAGCTTCGGTTGTGAGTGTTGCAGCGAGGAGAAGGCTGGAGGCAGTGGAGACGTCATGTCTGAGGGCAATGTGTGGTGTGAATATAATGCAGAGAATTCGTAGTTAGGAAATTAGGAGGAAGGGCGGGATTACCAAAACTATTATCCAGAGGGTTGAGGAGGGATCGTTGAGGTGGTTCGGACATGTAGAGAGGATGGAACAGAATAGAATGACTTCGTGAGTGTATAAATCTGTAGTGGAGGGAAGGCGGAGTAGGGGTCAGCCTAGGAGAAGTTGAAGGGAGGAGGTAAAGGAGGTTTTGTGTGCTAGGCTTGGACTTCCAGCAAGCATGCGTGAGCATGTTAGTCAGGAGCGAATGGAGACAAATGGCTTTTAGGATTTGACGTGCTGTTGGAGTGTGAGCAAAGTAACATTTATGAAGTGATTCGGGGAAACCGGCAGGCCGGACTTGAGTCCTGGAGATGGGAAGTACAGTGCCGGCACTCTGAAGGAGGGGTGCTAATGTTGCAGTTTTGTAACTGTACTGTAAGCATGCCTCTAGCAAGACAGTGATGGAGTGAATGATGGTGAAAGATTTTCTTTTTCAGGCCACCCTGTCTTGGTGGGAAGCGGCCGATGTGTCAATAAATAAAAAAAAATTATAAAAATGTCAGTTTAAAGAAAACAAGGTCAGCTACTGACTTTGTCCAGATCCCTCTTGAAGACGGCCAGTTGTCTATTGGTAATCTCCCTTATGTAAGCTGGGAGGCAGTAGAAAAGTCTTGGGCCAGCGACACTTACTGTATTATCTCTTAATGTACTCTCGGCACCTCTTCTTTTCACTAGGGGGATGCTGCACAGCCTGCCTAGTCATTTCCATTCGTAGAGAGAGATCATTCTGAGCGCAGATTTGTGACATAGTACTCTAGGACTTTCTAGTTGTAAATTAGGATGTATCTTTCTCATGCGGGTTCCAAAGAATACAGACAAATGGACTTCTAACGGTCCAGTAATCGAGGTGTTTGGCTGTGCTTATATTTGCAGTAAACGTTCTCTATATATTCTCCAGATCTAAAATATAGCCTGCCTGGAAAGGGGCCATTAGTGTAAAGCAATATTCCAGTCTAAAGAGGATCATCATTTGCTTGGCATCTTTTGTTTAGAAGATTCTCATTATTCATCCTACCATTTTTTACCCATTCGGTGTACATATCCCTGAATCATCTTCGAGTATGGACACCGATCTGCTTAGCCCATGCTTAAATCATTCCCAGAAGCGTGAGCGGCCATCTCTAACACCGAAGTTGCTGAAACCTTCATAAGCTGTTTCCCACTCCAGAGGGTTACAGCTGCTGAAGAGGAATTAAAGCAGCTGTCATCGCTAGCCTTGAGAACAAAAAAAACT
>NC_091297.1:22141852-22154352 GCF_038502225.1 Cherax quadricarinatus
CTCTGTGAACACTTCTTTGAATCTCTTGTTGAGTTCCTCACATACTTCACGGTCATTTCTTGTTGTCTCTCCTCCTTCCTTCCTTAGCCTGATTACCTGGTCCTTGACTATTGTTTTCCTCCTGATGTGGCTGTACAACAGTTTCGGGTCAGATATGGCTTTCGCTGCTATGTCATTTTCATATTGTCTTTGGGCCTCCCTTCTTATCTGTGCATATTCGTTTCTGGCTCTACGACTGCTCTCCCTATTCTCCTGGGTCCTTTGCCTTCTATATTTCTTCCATTCCCTAGCACACTTAGTTTTTGCCTCCCTGCACCATTGGGTAAACCATGGGCTCATCCTGGCTTTTTCATTGTTCCTTTTACCCTTGGGTACAAACCTCTCCTCAGCCTCCTTGCATTTTGTTGCTACATATTCCATCATCTCATTAACTGGCTTCCCGGCCAGTTCTCTGTCCCACTGAACCTCATTCAGGAAGTTCCTCATTCCTGTGTAGTCCCCTTTCCTGTAGTTTGGTTCAAGTCACCCATGATCAGGAGCTTTGCCCTGCATGCATGAGCTCTTCTGGCCACTCTAGCCAGTGTGTCAACCATCGCTCTATTGCTCTCGTCGTACTCTTGCCTTGGCCTCCTGCTGTTCTGTGGTGGGTTATACATCACTGCTATTATCACCTTGGGACCTCCAGAGTGAAGCGTTCCCGCTATGTAATCACATTCTTCTCTGCTGTCTCCTCTCTCCAGCTCATCAAAATTCCAGAGATTTTTGATCAGCAATGCCCCTCCTCCACCCCCCCTGTTCCCTCTGTCTTTCCTCAGGATTTGGTATCCTGTTGGAAAGATGGCATCTGTTATCATACCTGTAAGCTTGGTTTCTGTGAGAGCTATGATGTCTGGTGATGTCTCTTTGACTCTTTCATGCCACTCCTCCCACTTATTTGTTATTCCATCAGCGTTTGTGTACCATACCTTCAGTTTCCTTTCCAACACTGTGGTTTGGGGGGCCTGTGAGGGTGGGAGACCTGGTAGCATACTGTGGGATTCTATAGCTCGGTGTTGGGTGGAGGCTGTGGGTATAGATTGTATTGTGTGTTGGGATGGTGTGATAGCCCTCAGCTGTTGTCGTTCTGATTGTGTTCTGTCTCTGTCTAGGAACATCCTCTTGTACTCTTCCGAGTATTTCAATCGTGGTTTCTCTTGGAGGATCCTGTTCCGCACTGTTTCTGTCCTGAGAATCAGCTTGATTGTCGGTTTCTCCCCTTTGAGTACCCCCCTATTCTCTGAAAATTTACAATCTCGTCCATCTCTTCACCTATTTCCGTGATGATTTTCTCAATCTCCTTTCTTTCTTCCTGCTGCCTTTCAGTGTGTGTCCTTTCTTCTCTCTCCTGAAGCCCATGGATAAACACTGATTTTGCCCTTTCCTCCTCCCATTGCCTCACCCTCTGTGACTCTGGATCCTGCCTATATGTGGTCAGTTTCTCCCTTGATTTTTCCAGTGGCTCTTGATAGCATGGTTGTGCCTCAGCATTCGACCTATCACCCTGTCCATCTGCAACCAGCTGTTCTTCCCTTTCACTCCTTGGCCCTCTTTGGCAGGCTGATATGACCTTAGCATAATTCACAATTCCTTCCTGTTCGGCCTCGCAGCTTCATATGCTGTGTCTTTTCTGGTCACTGCCCCTGTAACTCACTTCAGCCTATTTATCTCAATTTCTAGGACCCTTATCTTGGCTACTGCAGTTTCGACTTGTGCCTCCCAATTCTTTGTCTCCTTCTCCAACCTCTTTTCCAATTTCACAGAGAGCTCTTTCTCCATTTTATCAGAAAGCTCTCCTAATTTTCTCTCCCACTCTTGTTCCATCCTTTTCCACTGCTCCTCCATCCACTCCTCCCTACCAGAACCATTCTCATCTGATCCTTGGTTCCTGCGAGTCCCCACCATTTTTTTTTTTGGTGAGAGAAGAGAGATGGGAAAGGTAGAAGGAGAGAGAGAGGGGAAGAGTGAGAAGGGAAAGGGGAAGAGAGTGTGAGAGGGGGAAAGAGACACAAGGGAAGGAGAGGGGGAGAGTGAGAAGGGAAAAATGGGGAAGAGATGGAGAGAGAGAGAGAGAGATTGAGAGAGAGCGAGAGTGAGAGAGAGAGTGAGAGTGAGAGAGAGAGAGAGAGTGAGAGCGAGAAAGTGAGAGAGAGTGAGAGAGAGTGAGAGAGAGTGAGAGAGTGAGAGAGAGAGAGAGAGAGAGAGTGAGAGTGAGTGAGAGTGAGAGAGAGTGAGAGAGAGAGTGAGAGAGAGAGTGAGAGAGAGTGAGAGAGAGTGAGAGAGAGTGAGAGAGAGTGAGAGTGAGAGAGAGTGAGTGAGTGAGAGTGAGAGTGAGTGAGAGATAGTGAGTGAGAGAGGGTGAGTGAGAGTGAGTGAGAGTGAGTGAGAGAGAGTGAGAGTGAGAGGGGAGAGAGAGAGTGAGGGGAGAGAGGGGGAGAGAGGGAAAGAGGGGGGAGATGGAAGAGCGAGAGGGGAGAGAGAGGCTAGGGGGAGATAGAGGGGAGGAGGGGAGAGAGATGGGAAAAGGGAGAGGGGAGAGATAATGGGAGGGGAGAGATGTTAGAGGGGGGGGTGTTAGAGGGAGGAGATGTTAGAGGGGAGAGATGGGAGAGGGAAGAGAGAGAGATAGGTAGAGAGTGATAGGTAGAGAGATATATGTAAAGAGTGAGATAGGTAGAGAGAGAAAGGTCTCTACCTAGGATAGGAAGAGAGGGAGAGAGAGAGAAGGAGCGAGGTTCTGATGGTCAGTTCACAGGACGGTGTGAAATCCTGTGTATGTGTGTGTTTGCCTGTGTACTACAGCTTACAAGTGCTTGTTCCTGTGTGTGTGTGTGTGTGTGTGTGTGTGTGTGTGTGTGTGTGTGTGTGTGTGTGTGTGTGTGTGTGTATGTGTGTGTGTATGTTTGTGTGTATGTGTATGTGTGTGCGTATGTGTGTGTATGTTGTTTAAGTGTGTGTATGTGTGTGTATGTGTGTGTGTGTGTGTGTGTGTGTGTGTGTGTGTGTATGTTGGTTACGTGTGTGTATGTGTGTGTATGTGTGTGTGTGTGTGTGTGTGTGTGTGTGTGTGTGCGTGTGTGCCCCCACTTCTAAGTATTCATACTGCTAATAAATACCGGTAGATACTAGTAATTCTAAGCTTACCAATACTTGTAACACTTATCGATTCTACTTCTAAAATTCAGAAAGTAGCTAGGTTGTAAAATTTAGCTTGTCTCAGCTTAAGTGTCTGACGTTATCCCTCACTACCGCTTTACTCCTTGCACTCTCGTCTATGCTATTTCTACTCTAATTCTGGTAATGGCTTGCAGGAGTGAGTGACCAGTATCTAACAGTGATGCAGGACCAGACTCAACCTTGCAAAATGCAACCTCAACAGGTGAATACTTGCGCTGACAGCAGTGTGATGACAAGTTGCCAGATGCTGATGACGTAGTCGTCGTACATAGGCCTTCTATCACTATTTTGCAACTCCTTCACCCGTGATGTTTATAACCATATATGCTCATGCATCCAGCGTTCCTCAAGTGATTTCACTTTTCACTTATTACAGAATACACTTCACATTCGGTGCTACACTTTATATGTATAATGGCATACAAACTGTTGTGACGTCACTGCTTCAGCAGGCCTACTGCCACCCTCCCTTGTTGTATATTTTATTTTTTCTTTCTCCTTTTGCTTATTAACTTTTTCACTCTCACATTACGGTGCCCCACATTTCACTTGTTAACCAAATGCTAGTAATTCTTGATCACCCATTTCCACACTCACTTTGATCTTTTTATGTTTGTATCTGTGTGGCAACAGTGCCTAGTAGATCCATAATGGTTTGGCACTTTAAAAAAAAAATACTGAATTCAGGTTTCCTTTCGATTTTTTCAACTAATAACTATTGTTATCACTCGTAGGTTTGTTCACTGACTTTGTCACTACCACTGATTACTGCTAGCGGTTATTGCACGCCTCAAAAACACGAAGGTTCTCGGAGCCTTGTGCACCCACGTCTGCACCCACCGTGTGTGTGTGTGTGTGTGTGTGTGTGTGTAAGTGAGGATGTGTGTTTGTGTGTGTGTGGATGTGTGTGCGTGTGTGTGTGTGTGCGCGCGCGTGTGTGTGTGTGTGTGTGTGTGTGTGTGTGTGTGTGTGTGTGACCGCATGACTCCTCCACGAGTGTGTGTGTGTGTATCTGTGTGTGTGTGTGTGTGTGTGTGTGTGTGTGTGTGTGTGTGTGTGTGTGTGTGTGTGTGTGTGTGTGTGTGTGTGTGTGTATGTGTGTGTGTGTGTGTTTGTGTGTGCGTGTCTGTGCCTGTGTCAGTGTCTGTGTGTGTATGTGTACTCACCTGTATGTATTTACCTGTATGTGGTTGCAGGGGTCGAGTCATAGCTCCTTGCCCCGCCTTTGCACTTGTCGATACTAAGTCAATCTGTCCCTGCTCCATGAGTTTTATCAAACCTCTTCTTGAAGATATGTATGGAACTTGCTTCCACTACTTCACTCTCCAGATTATTCCACTTCCTGACAACTCTAAGGCTAAAGAAATACTTCCTAACATCCCTATGACTCATCTGGGTTTTTATCTACCAACTGTGGCCCCTTGTTCTTATGTCCCATCTCTGTAACATTGAGCCCTGCCCATCTTGTCAATTCCTCTCAGTATTTTATCGTCGTTATCATGTCCTCTCTATCCTTCCTATCCTCTATTGTCATCAGGTTGAGTTCCCTTAGCCTCTCCTTATAAGACATACCCGTCAGTTCCAGGACTAATCTTGTTGCAAATTTTTGCACTTTCTCCAATTTTGTGACGTGTTTGACTAAGTGTGGGTTCCATACTGGAGCTGCATACTCCAGTACATGGCTGAAGTACACGGTGTACAATGTCGTGAATGACTCCTTACTCAGATGTCTAAATGCTAATCTCAGGTTTCCCAAGCGCCCATATGTTGCAGCAGTTCTTTGATTGATGTGTGCCTCAGGGGACATGTTCGTTATAATGCTTACCCCAAAATCCTTTTCCTTAAGTGACGTTTGCAACCTTTGATTCCTTAACCTGTACTCCGTCTGCGGTCTTCTGTGTCCTTCCCCAATCTTCATAACTTTACACTTACTGGGGTTAAACTCCAGGAGCCATTTGTTGGACCAGACTTGTAGTCTCTCCAGATACCCTTGTAATCTTAATTGATCTTCGCCCGCTTGTATTCTTCTCATCAGTTTCATATCATCAGCGAACAGTGACACTTCTGAATCTATTCCTTCCATCACGTCATTCACGTATACAAGAAACAGCACCGGACCTAGGACTGACCTTTGTGGAACCCCACTCGACACATGCGCCCACTCTGACACTTCATCACGTACCAACACTCGTTGTTTCCTTCCTGTCAGGGAGTCCTTGATTCATTGCATTTTTTTCTCTGTTATTCCTGCCTGCTCCTCTAATTTTTGCGCCAGTCTCCTGTATGGTACTGTGTCAAAAGCCTTCTTGTATTCCGAAAACATACAATCTGCTCATCCCTCTCTCTCTCTTATTTTACTTCTGTTACCTTATCGTAGAACTCAAGTAGATTTCTGACACAGGATTTCCAATCTCTGAAGCTGTGCTGACTGTTATGCATGAGCCCAATGTTTTCAGTGTGTTCCACCACTCTTCTCCTGATAATCTTTTCCATGACTTTACATACACTACAAGTCAGTGACACTGGTCTGTAGTTAAACTCTGCCTGTGTGTCTCCTTTCTTAAAAACTGGAACTATATTAGCTGTCTTCCACGCCTCAGGCAATTGCCCAGTTTTGATAGTTTACCTAGCAGTTTCTTCACCTCTTCCTTGGTTATGTGTATTGTGTCCAGCACCTGCTGGTACACAATACAAATGCCTCAGCATTTATCTAGTTAATGTATGCTTCCGGCGACGTGCTCGGTATTGTACTCACCCTTAGATCTTTCTCCTTGAGTGAGGTTTGTAGTCTTTGGCCGTCCAGCCTATACTCTGTCTGTGGTCTGCGTTCCCCATCCCCGATCTTCGTGACTTTGCATTTGGCGGGATTAAATTCTAGGAGCCTGTTGCTGGACCATGTATCCAGCCTGTCCAGGTCTCTTTGCAGACCTGTCTGATCCACATATGATTTAATTTTCCTCATTAACTTCACATCATTTGCAAATAGGGACATTTCTGAGTCTATCCCTTCCTTCATGTCATTCACATAATCCAAGAATAGTACTGGTCCCAGGACTGTGGGACCCCACTCGTCAAAGGCGTCCACTGTGATATCTCATCATGTACCATAACTCGCTGTTGCCTCCCTGTTAAGTATTCTCTGATCTACTGCAGTGCCCTTCCTGTTATACATGCCTGATCCTCTATTTTCTGTACTAATCTCTTGTGAGGAACTGTGTCGAAGGCCTTCTTGCTGTCCAAGAAAATGCAGTCTGCCCACCCCTCCCTCTTATGTCTTACTTCAGTCACCTTGTCATAAAACTCCAGTAGGTTTGTGACACAAAATTTGTTTTCCAGGAATCTTTGCTGGTGTCGTTTATAACCTTGTTCTGCTCCAGGTACTCCACCACTCTCCTCCTGATAATCTTTTCTATGACTCTGCATACTATACACGTCAGTGATACTGGTCTATAGTTTAGTGCTTCATTTCTGTCTCCTCTCTTAAAGATGGGGACCACATTTGCCGTCTTCAATAACTCAGGTAGTTGCACAGTTTCAAGGGATGTGTTGAAGAAAGTGGTTAGTGGCACATGCAGTGTCTCTGCTCCCTCTCTAAGGGCCCACGGAGAGATGTTGTCCAGTCCCACCAGCCTTTGAGGTCTCAAGGTCACTTATGAGCTTCTTCACCTCCTCCTCGGTTGTGTATTTCATCCAACATTTGTTGGTATATCCCTTGTTGGTGTACCCATCTGTTTTGTCTTCCCAGTGTCCCTTCTGCCTCCACTGTAAATCCTTCCTGAAACCTCATGTTGAACTCCTCACATACTTCTCGGTTGTTTCTTGTGAGCTCCCCACCTTCTTTCCTCAGCCTGATTACCTGGTCCTTCACTGCTGTCTTCCTCCTGATGTGGCTGTAAAGCAGTTTCGGTTCAGATTTGACTTTCGATGCTATGTCGTTTTCATACTGCTGCTGGGCCTCCCTCCTGATCTCTGCATACTTGTTTCTGCCTCGTCGACTAATCTCACTGTTTCCCTGGGTCCTTTACCTTCTGTACTTTTTACATTCTCTAGCGCACTTAGTTTTTGCCTTCCTACACCGTCGGGCAATCCAAAGGCTCGCTCTGGTCTTCCCATTATTTCTGTTACCCTTGGGAACAAACCTTTCCTCTGCCTCCTTGCATTTTGTTGTTACGAAGTCCGTCATGTCGTTTACTGACTTTGCTACCAACTCTATTTCCCACTGAACTTCCTGCACGAAGGTCCTCATACCTGTGTAGTCCCCCCTTTTATTGTTTGGCTTTTCCCTTTCTTCTCCTGTTACCCTCTTCACTTGTAGCTCTATGATGTATTCAAAGCTCAGAACCACGTGGTCACTAGCTCTAAGGGGCGTTTCATATGTGATGTCCTCGATGTCTGAGCTATTCAGGGTGAACACAAGGTCCAGTCTTGCTGGTTCATCCTCCCCTCTCTCTCTGGTAGTGTCCCTAACATGTTGGTGCATAAAGCTTTCCAGTACCACATCCATCGTTTTGGCTCTCCATGTTTTGGGACCCCCATGTGGCTCCAGGTGTGTGTGTGTGTGTGTGTGTGTGTGTACTCACCTATTTGTACTCACCTATTTGTGGTTGCAGGGGTCGAGTCACAGCTCCTGGCCCCGCCTCTTCGCTGATTGCTACTAGGTCCTCTCTCTCCCTGCCCCATGAGCTCTATCATACCTCGCCTTAAAACTATGTATGGTTCCTGCCTCCACTACATCACTTTCTAGGCTATTCCATGGCCTGACTACTCTGTGACTGAAGAAATACTTCCTAACATCCCTTTGATTCATCTGAGTCTTCAACTTCCAATTGTGACCTCTTGTGTCTGTGTCCCATCTCTGGAACATCCCGTCTTTGTCCACCTCGTCTATTCCGCGCAGTATTTTATATGTCGTTATCATGTCTCCCCTGACCCTCCTGTCCTCCAGTGTCGTCAGGCCGATTTCCCTCAACCTTTCTTCATAGGACAATCCCCGTAGCTCTGGGACTAGTCTTGTTGCAAACCTTTGCACTTTCTCTAATTTCTTGACGTGCTTGACTAGGTGTGGATTCCAAACTGGTGCTGCATACTCCAGTATGGGCCTGACGTAGATGGTATACAGAGTCTTAAACGAATCCTTACTGAGGTATCGGAACGCTATCCGTAGGTTTGCCAGGCACCCGTATGCTGCAGCAGTTATCTGATTGACGTGCGCCTCAGGAGATATGCTCGGTGTTATACTCACTATACTGTGTGTGTGTGTGTGTGTGTGTGTGTGTGTGTGTGTGTGTGTGTGTGTGTGTGTGTGTGTGTGTGTGTGTGTGTGTGTATTAGAGCATCAAAATTTTCAGAAACATCCGGCAACTGGGCATCTTTAACCAACTCTGCCAGAAAATCATGATATCATCATAAAAACTGACGTTTTAATTAAGTATGAAATCGAAGACTGATTGGATTTTGATAAAAGAGTTATATTTAAAAGCTTGAATATAATAATATTTAGTTAGCCTGTTAAGTTTATTGACCGCGAAAGGGATATTATGGCTATAATTCACCCAGTCTCCACATTAAATATATTATAATCCCTGACAGTGAACCTTAAAGCAGACTATCCGTATATACCTAGATATTTACTTTCTCGGTGAATTTGCATAAAGATAAAAACTTCTCGTTTTATATGCATTGAAAAATAAACACTGGCTGGTGATAAATAGTAATAATTGTGATAACAATATGCCTTAAAAATTTCGTGCTGGACTTGATAATGAATATTGCAACTTTCATATTTAGAGTAAATACTGTAATTTTTAATACAGAATTCAAATTTAATATTAAGGGTAGAACGTCATTAAGAATGTTAAATACATAAGAGTAAAATAGAAACATTATATAGTACTGTAACCAGATAACATACAGTTAGAAAATTTATTTAATGGGAAAGTGTAACTTGAGAATGAATTCATGCACATACTAAAATATTAGAATGTTTATCACTCGAGGAACTAGCAAAATATTTCACAACATTTATCTCTTTCGTTGCTCAGTGCACATGGGAGAGATGAGAAACTAATCATCAGCCAAGTGTCAGCGGTTCTGGAGCCCAGGAATAGCTTGGCTGGGCTCAGAATCTCGTCTTGTCCGGCTTGGTATAGAGTACTGCGTAATTTATCCTAAACTTTGTAAATCTGAGCCTCTTCTAGCCTGAGACAAATGTTTGTGAAATATATCACCAGTTGAAGGTGTGGTATACAAATGCAGATAGAATAACAAACAAGTATGAGGAGTGGCACGAAAGAATCAAAGAGACATCCCCAGACATAATAGCACTCACAGAAACAAAACTCACCAGAATAATAACAGATTCAATCTTTCCATCCGGATATCAAATCTTCAGGAAAGACAGAGGGAGGAGAGGGGGAGGAGGAGTTGCACTGCTCATTAAAAACCAGTGGGGTTTTGAGAAAATGGAAGGAATGGATGGCATGGGCGAAAGGGACTACTTAGTAGGAACAATCCAGTCTGAGGGACATAAGGTGATAATTGCAGTAATGTACAACCCACCACAGAACTGCAGGAGGCCAAGAGAAGAATACGATGAGAGCAACAGAGCAATGATCAACACACTAGCCGAGGTGGCCAGGAGAGCACACATGGGGGGAGCAAAGTTACTAGTTATGGGTGATTTCAATCACAAGGAGATTGACTGGGAAAACCTGGAGCCCCATGGGGGTCCCGAAACATGGAGAGCCAAGATGATGGATGTGGTACTGGAGAACCTCATGCATCAACATGTTAGAGACACTACCAGAGAGAGAGGAGAGGATGAACCAGCAAGGTTGGACCTTGTATTCACCATGAGTAGTTCAGACATCGAGGGTATCATGTATGAAAGGCCCCTGGGAGCTAGTGATCATGTGGTTCTGTGCTTCGACTACATAGTTGAGCTCCAAGTGGAGAGAGTAGCAGGAATAGGCTGGGAAAAACCAAACTACAAAAGGGGGAACTACTCAGGCATGAGGAACTTCCTTCAAGACATTCAGTGGGAGAGGGAACTGACAGGAAAACCAGTACAAGAAATGATGGACTATGTAGCAACAAAATGCAAGGAGGCAGAGGAGAGGTTTGTTCCCAAGGGAAACAGAAATAATGGGAAGAACAGAACGAGTCCTTGGTTCACCCAAAGGTGTAGGGAGGCAAAAACTAGGTGTACTAGAGAATGGAAAAGGTACAGAAGACAGAGAACTCAGGAAAATAAAGAAATCAGCCGAAGAGCCAGAAACGAATATGCACAGATAAGAAGGGAGGCTCAGAGACAATATGAAAATGACATAGCATCAAAAGTAAAGACTGACCCAAAGCTGTTGTACAGCCACATCAGGAGGAAAACAACAGTCAAGGACCAGGTAATCAGACTGAGGAAGGGTGATGGGGAATTCACAAGAAACGACCGAGAGGTATGTCAGGAGCTCAACACAAGATTTAAAGAGGTATTTACAGTGGAAACCAGTAGGACTCCAAGAAATCAGAACAGGGGGGCACACCAGCAAGTGCTGGATGAGGTACATATAACCAAGGAGGAGGTGAAGAAGCTGCTATGCGAACTTGACACCTCAAAGGCGGTGGGACCAGACAACATCTCTCCATGGGTCCTTAAAGAGGGAGCAGAGATATTGTGTGAGCCATTAACAAAGATCTTCAACACATCATTTGAAACTGGGCAACTCCCTGAGGTATGGAAAATGGCAAATGTAGTCCCAATTTTTAAAAAGGAAGACAGACATGAGGCACTAAACTACAGACCTGTATCTCTAACGTGTATAGTATGCAAGGTCATGGAGAAGATCATCAGGAGGAGAGTGGTGGGGCACCTGGAAAGAAACAAGTGTATAATTGACAACCAGCACGGTTTCAGGGAAGGAAAATCCTGTGTCACAAACCTACTAGAGTTTTATGACAAGGTGACAGAAGTAAGACAAGAGAGAGAGGGGTGGATCGACTGCGTATTTTTGGACTGCAAGAAGGCTTTCGACACAGTTCCTCACAAGAGGTTACTGCAAAAGCTAGAGGACCAGGCACACATAACAGGAAAGGCACTGCAATGGATCAGAGAATATCTGACAGGGAGGAAACAACGAGTCATGGTACGCGACGAGGTGTCAGAGTGGGCGCCTATGACAAGCGGGGTTCCACAGGGGTCAGTCCTAGGACCTGTGCTGTTCTTGGTATACGTGAACGACATAACGGAAGGGATAGACTCAGAAGTGTCCTTGTTTGCAGACGATGTGAAGTTAATGAGAAGAATCGAATCGGACGAGGATCAGGCAGGACTACAAAGAGATCTGGACAGGCTACAAGCCTGGTCCAGCAACTGGCTCCTTGAATTTAACCCTGCCAAATGCAAAGTCATGAAGATTGGGGAAGGGCAAAGAAGACCGCAGACACAATATAGTTTAGATGGCCAAAGACTGCAAACCTCACTAAAGGAAAAAGATCTGGGGGTGAGTATAACACCGAGCATATCTCCTGAGGCGCACATCAATCAGATAACTGCTGCAGCATACGGGCGCCTGGCAAACCTACGGATAGCGTTCCGATACCTCAGTAAGGATTCGTTTAAGACTCTGTACACCATCTACGTCAGGCCCATACTGGAGTATGCAGCACCAGTTTGGAATCCACACCTAGTCAAGCACGTCAAGAAATTAGAGAAAGTGCAAAGGTTTGCAACAAGACTAGTCCCAGAGCTACGGGGATTGTCCTATGAAGAAAGGTTGAGGGAAATCGGCCTGACGACACTGGAGGCCAGGAGGGTCAGGGGAGACATGATAACGACATATAAAATACTGCGCGGAATAGACGAGGTGGACAAAGACGGGATGTTCCAGAGATGGGACACAGACACAAGAGGTCACAATTGGAAGTTGAAGACTCAGATGAATCAAAGGGATGTTAGGAAGTATTTCTTCAGTCATAGAGTAGTCAGGCCGTGGAATAGCCTAGAAAGTGATGTGGTGGAGGCAGGAACCATACATAGTTTTAAGGCGAGATATGATAGAGCTCATGGGGCAGGGAGAGAGAGGACCTAGTAGCAATCAGCGAAGAGGCGGGGCCAGGAGCTGTGACTCGACCCCTGCAACCACAAATAGGTGAGTACAAATAGGTGAGTACACACACACACACACACACACACACACACACACACACACACACACACACACACATACACACACACACACACACACACACACACATACACACACAGGAAGGGCACTGCAATGGATCAGAGAATA
>NC_091297.1:22161852-22204352 GCF_038502225.1 Cherax quadricarinatus
CATGGGCTTCAGGAGAGAGAGGAAAGGACACACACTGAAAGGCAGCAGGAAGAAAGAAAGGAGATTGAGAAAATCATCACGGAAATAGGTGAAGAGATGGACGAGATTGTAAATTTTCAGAGAATAGGGGGGTACTCGAAGGGAAGAAACCGACCAATCAAGCTGATTCTCAGGACGGAAACAGTGTGGAACAGGATCCTCCAAGAGAAACCACGATTGAAATACTCGGAAGAGTACAAGAGGGTGTTCCTAGACAGAGACAGAACAAAATCAGAACGACAGCAGCTGAGGGAGAGGACAAAAAAGCGAAAGGAGCTAGGAAAAGAGACAAGGAGGGAACCAGCAGAGGTCAGTCAGAGCAGAACAGAACAGCAAGGGCAAGCACACACACAACTACTCTCAGAACCATACAACCTATCACACCATCCCAACACACACTACAATCCATACCCACAGCCTCCACCCAACACCGAGCTATAGAATCCCACAGTATGCCACCAGGTCTCCCACCCTCACAGGCCCCCCAAACCACAGTGTTGGAAAGGAAACTGAAGGTATGGTACACAAACGCTGATGGAATAACAAATAAGTGGGAGGAGTGGCATGAAAGAGTCAAAGAAGCATCACCGGACATCATAGCTCTCACAGAAACCAAGCTTACAGGTATGATAACAGATGCCATCTTTCCAAAGGGATACCAAATCCTGAGGAAAGACAGAGGGAACAGGGGGGTGGAGGAGTGGCGTTGCTGATCAAAAATCGCTGGAATTTTGATGAGCTGAAGAGAGGAGACAGCGGAGAAGAAAGTGATTACATAGTGGGAACACTTCACTCTGGAGGTCCCAAGGTGGTAATAGCAGTGATGTATAACCCACCACAGAACAGCAGGAGGCCAAGGCAAGAGTACGACGAGAGCAATAGAGCGATGGTTGACACACTGGCTAGAGTGGCCAGAAGAGCTAATGCATGCAGGGCAAAGCTCCTGATCATGGGTGACTTTAACCACAAGGAGATCGATTGGGAGAACTTGGACCCACATGGGGGCCAAGATACATGGAGGGCTAAGATGATGGAGGTGGTACTGGAAAACTTCATGTGCCAACACGTAAGGGACACTACAAGAGAGAGAGGAGAGGATGAACCAGCAAGGCTGGACTTAGTATTCACCTTGAGTAGTGCAGATATCGAGGACATCACATATGAAAGACCCCTTGGGGCCAGTGACCATGTGGTTTTAAGCTTCGAATACACAGTAGAGCTACAAGTGGAGGGAGAAGCAGGAAGGCCAGGACGAATGAAGCCAAACTACAAGAAAGGGGACTACACAGGAATGAGGAACTACCTGAACGGGGTTCAGTGGGACAGAGAACTGGCAGGGAAGCCAGTTAATGAGATGATGGAATATGTAGCAACAAAATGCAAGGAGGCTGAGGAGAGGTTTGTACCCAAGGGTAACAGGATTAATGAAAAAGCCAGGATGAGCCCATGGTTTACCCAAAGGTGCAGGGAGGCAAAAACCAAGTGTGCTAGGGAATGGAAGAAATATAGAAGGCAAAGGACCCAGAAGAATAAGGAGAACAGTCGTAGAGCCAGAAACGAATATGCACAGATAAGAAGGGAGGCCCAAAGATAATATGAAAATGACATAGCAGCGAAAGCCAAATCTGACCCGAAACTGTTGTACAGCCACATCAGGAGGAAAACAACAGTCAAGGACCAGGTAATCAGGCTAAGGAAGGAAGGAGGAGAGACAACAAGAAATGACCGTGAAGTATGTGAAGAACTCAACAAGAGATTCAAGGAAGTGTTCACAGAGGAGACAGAAGGGATTCCAGAAAGACGGAGAGGTGGGGCACACCACCAAGTGCTGGACACAGTGCACACAACCGAGGAAGAAGTGAAGAGGCTTCTGAGTGAGCTAGATACCTCAAAGGCAATGGGGCCAGATAACATCTCCCCATGGGTACTGAGAGAGGGAGCAGAGGCGCTATGTGTACCCCTAACAACAATATTCAATACATCTATCGAAACAGGGAGATTGCCTGAGGCATGGAAGACAGCAAATGTAGTCCCAATCTTTAAAAAAGGAGACAGACATGAAGCATTAAACTACAGACCAGTGTCACTGACATGTATAGTATGCAAAATCATGGAGAAGATTATCAGGAGAAGAGTGGTGGGACACCTAGAAAGGAATGATCTCATCAACAGCAGCCAACATGGTTTCAGGGACGGGAAATCCTGTGTCACAAACCTACTGGAGTTCTATGACATGGTGACAGCAGTAAGACAAGAGAGAGAGGGGTGGGTGGATTGCATTTTCTTGGACTGCAAGAAGGCGTTTGACACAGTTCCACACAAGAGATTGGTGCAAAAACTGGAGGACCAAGCAGGGATAACAGGGAAGGCACTACAATGGATCAGGGAAAACTTGTCAGGAAGACAGCAGCGAGTCATGGTACGTGGCGAGGTGTCAGAGTGGGCACCTGTGACCAGCGGGGTCCCGCAGGGGTCAGTCCTAGGACCAGTGCTGTTTCTGGTATTTGTGAACGACATGACGGAAGGAATAGACTCTGAGGTGTCCCTGTTTGCAGATGACGTGAAGTTGATGAGAAGAATTCACTCGATCGAAGACCAGGCTGAACTACAAAGGGATCTAGACAGGCTGCAGACCTGGTCCAGCAATTGGCTCCTGGAGTTCAATCCAACCAAGTGCAAAGTCATGAAGATTGGGGAAGGGCAAAGAAGGCCACAGACGGAGTACAGTCTAGGGGGTCAGAGACTACAAACCTCACTCAAGGAAAAAGATCTTGGGGTGAGTATAACACCAGGCACATCTCCTGAAGCGCACATCAACCAAATAACTGCTGCAGCATATGGGCGCCTAGCAAACCTCAGAACAGCATTCCGACATCTTAATAAGGAATCATTCAGGACCCTGTACACCGTGTATGTTAGGCCCATATTGGAGTATGCAGCACCAGTTTGGAACCCACACCTAGCCAAGCACGTGAAGAAACTAGAGAAAGTGCAAAGGTTTGCAACAAGACTAGTCCCAGAGCTAAGAGGTATGTCCTACGAGGAGAGGTTAAGGGAAATCAACCTGACGACACTGGAGGACAGGAGGGATAGGGGGGACATGATAACGACATACAAAATACTGAGAGGAATTGACAAGGTGGACAAAGACAGGATGTTCCAGAGATTGGACACAGTAACAAGGGGACACAGTTGGAAGCTGAAGACACAGATGAATCACAGGGATGTTAGGAAGTATTTCTTCAGCCACAGAGTAGTCAGTAAGTGGAATAGTTTGGGAAGCGATGTAGTGGAGGCAGGATCCATACATAGCTTTAAGCAGAGGTATGATAAAGCTCACGGCTCAGGGAGAGTGACCTAGTAGCGATCAGTGAAGAGGCGGGGCCAGGAGCTCGGACTCGACCCCCGCAACCTCAACTAGGTGAGTACAACTAGGTGAGTACACTCACACACATACACACACACACACACACACACACACACACACACACACACACACACACACACACACACACACACACACACACACACACACACACATACACACACACATATACACACACACACACACACACATATACACACACACACACACACACACACACACACATACACACACACACACACACACACACACACACACACACACACACACACACACATACACACACACACACACACACACACACACACACACACACACACACACACACACACACACATACACACACACACACACTTTAATTTTTTCGTATGAAAGAAATTTGGGAAAATGAAATACTGCTTTTCATGCGATAATTTCTGAATGTCGCATCCAAGTAACTCTGGTTCTTCCACCCTGATAACTAGATAATACAATTTCTAAGTTGCTTGATGCTTAAACCTATCAGGTGAGTGATAACACCCATCAGGTGAGTGATAACACCTATCAGGTTAGTGATAACACCCATCAGGTGAGTGATAACACCTATCAGGTGAGTGATAACACCTATCAGGTGAGTGATAACACCTATCAGGTGAGTGATAACACCTATCAGGTGAGTGATAACACATATCAGGAGTGATAACACCCATCAGGTGAGTGATAACACCCATCAGGTGAGTGATAACACCTATCAGGTTAGTGATAACACCTATCAGGTGAGTGATAACACCTATCAGGTTAGTGATAACACCCATCAGGTGAGTGATAACACCCATCAGGTTAGTGATAACACCCATCAGGTGAGTGATAACACCCATCAGGTTAGTGATAACACCCATCAGGTGAGTGATAACACCCATCAGGTGAGTGATAACACCCATCAGGTGAGTGATAACACCCATCAGGTTAGTGATAACACCCATCAGGTGAGTGATAACACCTATCAGGTGAGTGATAACACCCATCAGGTGAGTGATAACACCCATCAGGTGAGTGATAACATCCATTAGGTTAGTGATAACACCCATCAGGTGAGTGATAACACCCATCAGGTTAGTGATAACACCTATCAGGTGAGTGATAACACCCATCAGGTGAGTGATAACACCCATCAGGTGAGTGATAACACCCATCAGGTTAGTGATAACACCCATCAGGTGAGTGATAACACCCATCAGGTGAGTGATAACACCTATCAGGTGAGTGATAACATCCATCAGGTGAGTGATAACACCCATCAGGTGAGTGATAACATCCATCAGGTGAGTGATAACACCTATCAGGTGAGTGATAACACCCATCAGGTGAGTGATAACACCCATCAGGTGAGTGATAACACCCATCAGGTGAGTGATAACATCCATCAGGTGAGTGATAACACCAATCAGGTGAGTGATAACATTTATCATGTGAGTGATAACACCTATCAGGTGAGTGATAACACCTATCAGATGAGTGATAACACCTATCAGGTGAGTGATAACATCCATCAGGTGAGTGATAACACCCATCAGGTGAGTGATAACACCTATCAGGTGAGTGATAACACCTATCAGGTGAGTGATAACACCTTTCAGGTGAGTGATAACACCCATCAGGTGAGTGATAACACCTATCAAGTGAGTGACAACACCCATCAGGTGAGTGATAACACCTATCAGGTGAGTGATAACACCTATCAGGTGAGTGATAACATCCATCAGGTGAGTGATAACAATTATCAGGTGATTGATAACACTTATCAGGTTAGTAATAACACCTATCAGGTGAGTGATAACGCCTATCAGGTGAGTGATAACACCTATCAGGTGAGTGAGAACACCCATCAGTTGAGTGATAACACCCATCAGGTGAATGATAACACCCATCAGGTGAGTGATAACACCTATCAGGTGAGTGATAACGCCTATCAGGTGAATGATAACACCCATTAGGTGAGTGATAACACCCATCAGGTGAGTGATAATACCCATCAGGTGAGTGATAACATCTATCAGGTGAGTGATAACACCTATCAGGTGAATGATAACACCCATCAGGTGAGTGATAACATCTATCAGGAGAGTTATAACACCCATCAGGTGAGTGATAACACCTATCAGGTGAGCGATAACACCTATCAGGTGAGTGATAACACCTATCAGGTGAGTGATAACACCTATCAGGTGAATGATAACACCTATCAGGTGAGTGATAACACCTATCATGTGGAGAAATTTTCTCCAGGAGGGGGGTATCAGCCCTCTTCAGCCCCCTTCAGCCCCTTTCAGCCCTGAGGGGCCAAGCCACTCAGAAGGGGCGAGCGTCTTGTTTACTGCTAGAGTGAGTAATTGATCACAGATGTCGTATGGGTAATCAAGTGACCTCCGCTCCTTGCAGGGGTGTTGCAACTTGTATTTTTATAAGAGACAGTACATCTCTTACTTTAGCAGGACAATTAAGGAAAATCCTGCTCCCACTTTATTACCATAGTAAAGATAAGTGTACATTGTTGTCTCTGCTTAAGACAGAAAGAAACAATCTGCTTTGCTTCATCGAGGTGACGACAAGGATGCAAGGTACTAGGTCAGCGTTTTTTTTTTTGTGCTGGGGGCAGAGACGTCATGGAGCGCTGTGGCGTCTAGCCAGATTACTTTTGACTCTAGAGAGAGTCACACTGACGCCAGGATAACCAGCAAAAGGACACTGATCTGTGCGTTAGTGTGAATAAAGTGTCTCACACAACACAATAAACACTTAGAGAAGTGTGATCAGCTTCTCTTGTGATACATTGTGAACAATAAAGACTAATCTTGTTGAACATAGTGTACCAGTGTGCGTTTCCTAGACAATGGAAGACGTGGACATCCAAGGACACTTCAGCTTCTATCAAGTCACCGATATCTGTCGAAGGTGTTGAGAACACCATAGCTCACGTTACAAAGAGCAAGGTATGTTACGAATTTCTTGTAGATCGGGGGATTGCGCAATTCTTGAGTCACAAGGAGTTTGTAATCAACCTATAATCGGCAGTAAGGTGTGGACTTTTGAGTCCAAACAAGTAAGTATTCGTCAGCCATCATCGAATGAAATATGCTGACATAACACCCCCTAGGGGTAATTCATACTTACAAATTGTATCTCTTGACAGCCCACTGTTGTGATGGTTTCGACAGCATCTAGACCTCGTCTGCAGGGACGGCTGTGTAGACGATTTGCTGTCATTTATCAGCTAAGTGTTCATTATATAATTATATCTTAGCTGGTAAGGCCAAATTCTCAACAGAGCTTTGGTCGTGCTCGAACCGGATAAAGACCACACTGTGGTCCAAATATGTTGCACTACAGTGTACAAATAACCTATGAGCCAAGGTCCTTCGAAAAAAGCTGTAAAACTAGCGTTTTACAATATAAATCAGTATAAATGAGTCCCTCCAGACTCAATCACAGAGAATGGGCAGCCAAAAGAAAACGGGCGCTCACCCAGCGTTCACCCAAAAGAAAACGGGCGCTCACCCAGCGGACACCCAAAGAAAACGGGAGCTGGGTGACTCACCCACACCCTGCAACCACTGCTCCAATCTGGCGAAATCGCTGATTAATACAACAACTACTCAAATGATGTTGTTTGTGTGAGTGTATATATACACAGTGTTTATAATGTTTATAGACAGAAATTAAGAGACAAGATTGTGTTAAAGTTTGTTTCTTATAGATCTACCTGTTATATTAAAGGAACTTATATATAAAGTGTAAGCTTTCAAATATATATTAACAGTGAAATTTATATATGTGTAAGTAATATTCACGTGTGATTACAGTTATACAGTGACATTTATAGTGTATAATGAATGAAGTGTATAATATCGTTATTTACGATTATTCATCGTGGGCAGGCTGACACTGCAAACTCTAAGCCATAAACACCAGCCACATGTACCCTGTACCCTCATGGTCATTAACCCTGAGGTTAAGCTTAGTGGGTCAGTAGTGTCTGACTCGATTATTGCTGACTTAGGCATAACAAAAACTCAGCTGTCTATAGCAGTACAGTGTTTTTTAAACACTCTAAGTGTGGTGCTAGAATTTTCAGTATACCATTAAAATGGCTTGTTTGAAAACTCAGTTTCAGTCTTTACAGACTAAGATTACACAATTAGAAAATCTAATTTCAGTCTGTCTAGGATTAACTCAAGATACAAACATAGATTTTGATGATCTTGAGGTCAAGTTTGAATTATTTACACAACGTCTGGAAATAATTAATTCAGACTATACACATTATGAAAATAAATTTCTTGAATCAGATCCATCTGAAGATGAAATTAAAAATGTTTTGGATACTTTTAGTGATCAACAATTAAGGTGGACAGGAGTACAGGCTATCTGCCGTAAAACTCTGTCACAGAGACCTACTGTAACTAATGGTCAAACACCTGTTACACCTGTAACAACAACAAGTGTCCCATTACCAAGCTTACCTACATTGTCATTACCTATTTTCCAAGGTCATAATTATGAAGAATTCATTAGTGGTTTTCAATCCATAGTAAATTCACGAACTGACATAGATGAGATTGCTAAGTTCAATTACCTTAAATGTCTTGTGAAGGGAGAACCCTATGAACTGATTAAGTCATTTCCGGTGGTCAAAGGCAATTATCAACTAGCCTTACGTGTCTTAGCAGACAATTACTTTGATGCTGACAAGGCTAGAGTTAGACATGCAGTCTTAATATCAAGCTTGAAGCCACCCAAACATTGTTATTCAGACTTACAGGCATTTAGAATTACATTAGACAATAGTCTCAGATCTCTAGGTGCTAAATATGACCTAAGACAATGTGATTGGTTTATCAGTGGTATTGTACAGGATAAGCTGTCACCACAAACTATTGAACGATTAAATATTATGTTCAATAAACGCTATTTCACTTGTGAGGAAATTAGCAATGGTTTACAAACAATAGTTTCATGCATGCAAGCAACGAGACAAGATGAAAAATCCACAAATCCCGTGGATAACAAACCTTCAACTCAGTATAAAAAGAGTATACCTACTCCCATTAAACCACATAATGGGAAATCCCATATAGGCATTTATCAAGCTGTGAATACAACATACAGTAAACAGACTGTCATACATAAACGTACTCCAAAATGTGTACTTTGTGATGGAACACATTGGGCACAGTATTGTAGTCAATACACATCAATGGAGGCACGTAAACAACGTGTTCATCAGCTGAAAAGATGCATCAAGTGTTTAGGTGAACACAAGGGAGGAAAATGCTCACTGAAGAAGTGTTTTAAATGCAAGGGTATGCATCATACAGCATTATGCCCAAATACTTTTGCTGAACAGCAGCAGACTTCCACAGAATCAGGAAGTCAACAAGCAACAGCATTAAATGTGAGAGATAAGTTTAAAGCAACTGCTCTCCCGATAGCTCGAGTTGAGTTATCTAATAAATTACACAAAACCAATGTGCTAACACTATTTGATCAAGGCTCACAAAGGTCCTTCATAAGAAGATCAGTGTTGCAGAAACTGAATAAACAACCCTATGCCAAAATACAGTTAGATATAGCTGGTTTTTTCCACCATTCTGGTAAACAGACATATGACCTAGCCAAAATCACTGTTGGTCTAGGAAACAGGAAAAAGACAGTAGAAGCTGTGGTAGTAGATGATTTGCCTAAGTCTGTGCAGATCCAGGGATTAAAAGAAACAGTTGCAGCACTGAAAGCAGCTAAGGTCAAGTTAGCCTGTCCTGACATACAGACGGACACAATTAGTCCAATTGATTTAATCATTGGAAGTGATTATTATCACTGTTTTGTGCAAAATATAGTAAGTAAACATGATGTTCACTTGCTGAAAACAGCAGGAGGCCACATGATATGTGGTCCCATTCCCTCTCAAAGTGGGAAAGAAACTGATATTGATTCAGTGGAAAATGTACTAGTTACGAGAATAACCGCTGATCATGTACCACAGCAAAAATTATCATTACTGGAAGAAATGAATGAACCAGTTGATAAGTTGTGGGATTTAGATGCGATAGGTATTGATGTAAATAAACCAAGCCCACAAGAGTCTCAGACTTATAACCAATATTTGGACACTGTCGAATATAAAGATGGACAGTATTGGGTTAGGTTACCATGGAAATTAAATCCACCACATCTACCTAGCAATTATCGCATGGCTTTCGGACAGATGAAAGCACAAATACATGAGCTCAGGAAGAATCCAGAGCTACTGACTGTCTATGATAATATCATACAAGAACAGTTGGACAATAAATTCATTGAGGAAATAGTCGAAGATAAGTTGAAGACAAACGCTCATTATCTCCCGCACCATGGAGTCAGAAAAGATTCTGAAACCACTCCACTACGTGTTGTATATAATTGCAGCGCACGTGCAAATAAAGATGTAGCAAGTCTTAATGACTGTCTGATGACCGGACCCTCACTAAATGAGAAGCTTGGAGACGTGCTTATGAAATTTCGCACAAACCCATATGCCTACACGGCTGATATTTCCAAAGCTTTCTTAAGAGTAGGACTACAAGAAATAGATAGAGATTACTCGATTCTTGTGGCCTGAAAATCCACATGATCCTCAAAGTCCTGTGAAAACTTATCGTTTCAAATCAGTATTATTTGGTGCAACATCCTCTCCATTCTTACTAGAAGCTACTCTAAATACACATTTGAAGAAATCTGAAAGTCCCTTCAAAGAAATCTTAAAGAAAAGTTTCTATGTGGACAATCTTCAAGGTACTGTGAATAACGAGGAGGATTTGAAATCCTTATACAGAGAAGCTAACAAGGAGATGAAAGAAGCAAATATGCCTCTAAGGATGTGGAATACAAATTCAAAGCAATTAAGGGAACTTATCAAAGAAGATTTCCCTGAAACTGAAATTCCTGATTGCAACAATATGCTGGGACTTAATTGGAACACACAGGAAGATACTTTGAGTTTCAAAAGGATAAACAAGAAATCATGCAGTACACTCACTAAACGTAGTTTACTGGCAGAGGTATCACAATGTTTTGATCCTCTAGGACTCGTCTCACCAATTACCATAAAGGGTAAAATACTTATGCAAGATGCATGGAAACTCAAAATTGGATGGGATGAGAACTTGCCTCTAGAAATGAGTCAAGCATGGGATGAAATATCCAAGGAGTTTAAACAACTTCATCAAATTAAATTTCCCAGACAAATAGGTCAAGAAGGAAACAATTACACATTACATGTGTTCTGTGATGCGTCAACCAGAGGTTATGGCGCTGTAGCTTACATGAGTAATGCTGAAGGAAGTACACTAATTACTTCAAAGGCCAGGGTAGCACCCTTGAAGGTCAGAACAGTACCACAATTGGAATTGACAGCACTCTATGTAGGTACAAAATTAGCTGTCTATCTCAACAAAGTACTTGATCATCTCACTATTGAAAAAACCGTGATCTGGAGTGATAATGAGGCAGTTCTCCAGTGGTTAAGAAATAATAAGAGTAAGTTGGTCTATGTACAGAACAGAGTAGCAGAAATAAAAGAGATGCAGAGAGATTATCTCTTTCTTCACGTCTCTACCCAAGAGAATCCAGCTGACATGTTGTCACGTGGTGTCCCACTCAAGAAATTTGTGGATAATAAATTATGGCTCCACGGACCGAACTGGCTCTCTGATGAAAATAACTGGCCTCAGCAAAAAGCTCACATTATGCCAGAAGAAGCAGTCTGCTTGAACACAGCAGAAATAAGTTGTGTAAATACTGCAGACACAACAGAAATAGTCATTGATGGATCTAATTACTCATCTTTGGGTAAACTCTTAAGAGTTACAGCTCTTGTCTTTAAATTCATTAAAGGAATTAAACCTGATTATGAATGTCTTGAACCCATTAAATACTGGGTGAAACTAATACAGAAAGACGTTTTCTCTACAGAATATAAATTTCTAGAAACACAAGATAAATCCCCAAAGAAACCTGTCATGATTAATTCTTTAGGACTTTATCTCGACTCAGAAAAGATTATAAGATGTCGAGGAAGAATTCATAATTCTTCACTACCTAAAGAAGCCATACATCCAATATTGATCCCCAAGAATCATTGGCTAACAAAACTGATTGTGCAAAACGCCCACAGTAACGTGTTACATGGTGGGGTAGCTGACACACTTTGTCATATACGACAGTCCTACTGGATACCTCAAGGTCGACAAAGTGTGAAAAAACAAATAAAGGACTGTATTACTTGTCGTCACTACGATATGCGAGTATGTCAGTATCCAGGTCCACCTCCATATCCCTCTGAAAGAGTTTGTCATATCACTCCATTTGAGGTGACAGGTGTAGATTATACTGGACCAATAATTTTAACCAACACTGTTGACAAAGTTCCCATCAAGGTGTACATCTGTTTGTTCACTTGTGCTACAACTAGAGCAGTACATCTAGAAGTAGCCACTGACATGTCTGCTGAAACCTTTATCAAATTATTCAGAAGGTTTGCAGCCAGAAGGGCATGTCCCAGACTGATGATTTCAGATAATGCAACGAACTTTGTTGCTGGTGCTGCTTATATAAGCAAGATCTTTGATCAACCAGAAGTACAACAGATGCTGAATCAACGCAGATGTCGTTGGAGATACATTCCTCCTAAATCTCCATGGCACGGCGGATTTTATGAAAGAATGATCGGCATTGTAAAACGTTGTTTAAGGAAGACTCTTCATCGTCAGAGAATAGACTTAGAAGAATTCCGTACAGTTGTGACTGAAATAGAAAATAGAGTCAACAACAGACCTCTAACTTATGTTACCGATGATCTGGACAATTTAGAAGTGTTAAGTCCATCTCATTTACTCCATGGCAGAAGGCTCGAACCTGTTCCTCCCATGAATGATAAAGAAATCATAGAGGATCCTACTTATTTCGAACCTGAGCAACTCAGACGTAAATTCAAACACCTTAATAAAGTGATTGAACGTTGGGAGAAAATTTGGCGAGAAGACTATCTCACCTCATTGAGAGAACACTTCTATGGAGCTGGTGTTCCTGAAAATCATAAGTCCTTAAGACCTGGTGACATAGTGATTATCGACAATGATGGTCCGAGGTCTCAATGGCCACTTGGAAAAATTGTGACCATATATCCTGATGCAAATGGAATCATCAGGACAGTTGATGTTTTGAGCAAAGGTGTAGTGAATAAGCGGACAATAAATAAACTAGTGCCGTTAGAATTACACAGTGTTGAAAACAAAATTAGTGATTCTCCAGAAACCACACAGACTAAAGCTGTTCAGAAAAGACAAGCAGCAGTGGTGGCGAGTGAGAAAATTAAATTAATGTTAAGTGATGAATAGTTCACCTGCAGCGAACCTCCGCCGCCCCCCAGTGTGGAGAAATTTTCTCCAGGAGGGGGGTATCAGCCCTCTTCAGCCCCCTTCAGCCCCTTTCAGCCCTGAGGGGCCAAGCCACTCAGAAGGGGCGAGCGTCTTGTTTACTGCTAGAGTGAGTAATTGATCACAGATGTCGTATGGGTAATCAAGTGACCTCCGCTCCTTGCAGGGGTGTTGCAACGTGTATTTTTATAAGAGACAGTACATCTCTTACTTTAGCAGGACAATTAAGGAAAATCCTGCTCCCACTTTATTACCATAGTAAAGATAAGTGTACATTGTTGTCTCTGCTTAAGACAGAAAGAAACAATCTGCTTTGCTTCATCGAGGTGACGACAAGGATGCAAGGTACTAGGTCAGCGTTTTTTTTTTGTGCTGGGGGCAGAGACGTCATGGAGCGCTGTGGCGTCTAGCCAGATTACTTTTGACTCTAGAGAGAGTCACACTGACGCCAGGATAACCAGCAAAAGGACACTGATCTGTGCGTTAGTGTGAATAAAGTGTCTCACACAACACAATAAACACTTAGAGAAGTGTGATCAGCTTCTCTTGTGATACATTGTGAACAATAAAAACTAATCTTGTTGAACATAGTGTACCAGTGTGCGTTTCCTAGACAATGAAAGACGTGGACATCCAAGGACACTTCAGCTTCTATCAAGTCACCGATATCTGTCGAAGGTGTTGAGAACACCATAGCTCACGTTACAAAGAGCAAGGTATGTTACGAATTTCTTGTAGATCGGGGGATTGCGCAATTCTTGAGTCACAAGGAGTTTGTAATCAACCTATAATCGGCAGTAAGGTGTGGACTTTTGAGTCCAAACAAGTAAGTATTCGTCAGCCATCATCGAATGAAATATGCTGACATAACACCCCCTAGGGGTAATTCATACTTACAAATGGTATCTCTTGACAGCCCACTGTTGTGATGGTTTCGACAGCATCTAGACCTCGTCTGCAGGGACGGCTGTGTAGACGATTTGCTGTCATTTATCAGCTAAGTGTTCATTATATAATTATATCTTAGCTGGTAAGGCCAAATTCTCAACAGAGCTGGTGAGTGATAACACCTATCAGGTGAATGATAACACCTATCAGGTGAGTGATAACACCTATCAGGTGAATGATAACACCTATCAGGTGAGTGATAACACCTATCATTTGAATGATAACACCTATCAGGTGAGTGATAACACCTATCAGGTGAATGATAACACCTATCAGGTGAGTGATAACACCTATCAGGTGAATGATAACACCTATCAGGTGAGTGATAACACCTATCATTTGAATGATAACACCTATCAGGTGAGTGATAACACCTATCAGGTGAGTGATAACACCTATTTATAACGTTTGATATTACCTGGAAGTGTGAGAATAAGGATACCAGAGTGTAAGTTACTGATTGTTGTTCTACCGATTATAACAGTCAGGGAACACCCGTCTAGTCTCAATTGGGGATAATCTAACAGAACACAGAGAGTAGTAGTCAACAGAGTAAAGTCCGAGGCAGGCACGATGAAAAGCTCTGTTCCACAAGGCACAGTACTCGCTCCCATCTTGTTCCTCATCCTCATAACTGACATAGACAAGGATGTCAGCCACAGCATCGTGTCTTCCTTTGCAGATGACACCCGAATCTGCATGACAGTGTCTTCCATTGCAGACACTGCAAGGCTCCAGGCGGACATCAACCAAATCTTTCAGTGGGCTGCAGAAAACAATATAAAGTTCAACGATGAGAAATTTCAATTACTCAGATATGGTAAACACGAGGAAATTAAATCTTCATCAGAGTACAAAACAAATTCTGGCCACAAAGTAGAGCGAAACACCAACGTCAAAGACCTGGGAGTGATCATGTCGGAGGATCTCACCTTCAAGGACCATAACATTGTATCGATCGCATCTGCTAGAAAAATGACAGGATGGATAATGAGAACCTTCAAAACGAGGGATGCCAAGCCCATGATGACACTCTTCAGGTCACTTGTTCTATCTAGGCTGGAATATTGCTGCACACTAACAGCACCTTTCAAGGCAGGTGAAATTGCTGACCTAGAAAATGTACAGAGAACCTTCACGGCGCGCATAACGGAGATAAAACACCTCAATTACTGGGAGCGCTTGAGGTTCCTAAACCTGTATTCCCTGGAACGCAGGAGGGAGAGATACATGATTATAAACACCTGGAAAATCCTAGAGGGACTAGTACCGAACTTGCACACGAAAATCACTCACTACGAAAGCAAAAGACTTGGCAGACGATGCAACATCCCCCCAATGAAAAGCAGGGGTGTCACTAGCACGTTAAGAGACCATACAATAAGTGTCAGGGGCCCGAGACTGTTCAACTGCCTCCCAGCATACATAAGGGGGATTACCAACAGACCCCTGGGAGTCTTCATGCTGGCACTGGACAAGCACCTAAAGTCAGTTCCTGATCAGCCGGGCTGTGGCTCGTACGTTGGTTTGCGTGCAGCCAGCAGTAACAGCCTGGTTGATCAGGCTCTTATCCACCAGGAGGCCTGGTCACAGACCGGGCCGGGGGGGCGTTGACCCCCGGAACTCTCTCCAGGTAAACTCCAGGTAAACGATAATCATATTTACGATAACAAAGGGATCTGCGTTTATAACCTTTTCATTAATAATATACAATGTGCTCAAAGTATATATATTCCCCAGAGAAAAACTAGGTCAAATGCGAACGATCCCAAATGGAAGAATAGGTAACTAAAGCATCGATTAGGAAAGAAAAGAGAAATTTATAGGCGCATTCAAAGAGGAGAGGCTAACTTTATTGACCAATGTGTTCATTTTAAATGAGAAGTAAAAAAGACGATTAGAAAGCCTAAACACGATTATGGAATTAAGGTTTCTAAAGAATAAAGGACTAATTCAAAAGGGTTCTTTCAAGTGTATAGGAGAAAATTAAGGAAAAAGTAGAACCCCTGGGAACTGAGGATGGGCAGCTGACTGATTATGAACAGGAATTGTGTTCTCTATTTAATTGTTATTTCTTGTTAGTCATGTTAGTCTTGTTAGTCATGGTAAGCAGAAATCTAGAGACAAGACACCAGTGCCTTAAATGTGCGCAATAAGACTAACAGAGTACTTGGATTTATATTAAGAAATATAAGTAACATGAGTCCAAAGTTATTTTACAGCTGTGTACATCACCAATGAGGCCTCACTTATTGTACAATGGATATAAATTCATTGGAGAACATACAGAGAATGATGACAAAGTTGATTCACTGTATAAAGAGTTTCCCATATGAAGATTAACAAAGAGCCTTGAATCTTCACTCTCTTTAGAGACGTAGAATAAGAGGAAATAAACAACAGCGATATTAATAAAACTCTAGGATATCGAATCAAGAACCAGAAATAATGGATTTAAGTTAGATAAATTTAGATTTAAACAGAAAAGAGGTAAGTAATGGTCAGTGGTCACCTGCGGTCATACCTGTCCTAAGCTCTTGAGAGTTAGCGTGGGGTGTTACCAAGCACCATGGCTTGTTGTAGTGTTTAGAATCTTAGGTTCAGGTGTTGAAGAAGGAGGTTCTACTTCTTCAGGAGGAAAATAGGAGGCTGAAACTTCGCCTAGATGAGTTTGGGAGTGTGAGAAGGATTTAGCTGGTAAGGAGGAAATGGCCACTAGCAGTGACAGTGGCAGCTGTTTTAAGTGGCAAGTGGTTTACAGTTCAGGAAGAAGGAAGAAAAGGAGGGTTAACAGAGAAGATGTGAAGGTAGGAAATCGATTCTTTGTTCTCCAGGACGAGTGCACTTCAATGGTTAGTGAGGTTGAAGGTACCACTGATTCCCCTGCTAATCAAGGTTAGAATATTTTAATAGTAGGAGATTCTCAGGTAAGATATATGGACCATGCTTTTGTAACAGAGATAGAAAGGTCAGACAGAGGGTGTGCCTTCCTGGAGCTGGTGTTGGTGACATAGTCAGCAGGTTGGATAATATTATGTCAGGTAATGGGAACAAGCCCATTATCTGTCTTAGTGCTGGGGGTAATGACATTGGGAAGGGCAGGAGACAGGAGATGCTGGATAAGTACAGGTCAGCCATAGAAGTAGTTAGGTCTATGGGAGGGATCCCAGTCATATGTAGCATCTTGCCTAGAAAGGGAGTGGGCAATGAATGAATGTCTAGGGCAATTGGTATAAACTGCTGGCTAGACTGGTACTGCAGGGAACTTGCAATCCCATTCATTGATAACTGGGACCTATTCTTTGACAAACGTGATATGTATGCAGGGGATGGGGTTCATCTCTCTGGGGATGGAGTGGTTGCATTAGCCAACTAGATTGAGAGGGTAATTGATGACTTTTTAAGGAATTTAAACTGATAGATTATATAGGCATGGGTGTTTGTGGGAAACAATCAGGCTGCAGTATTAGGGTTAAAAACACCAGTTTTTACCGGGATACCTCTGGGATATGTTTAAAAGACAATATTCAAAATAAAGTTGCTAGTAATGGCAAATCAATTGATCAACAAACAAAGAGAGATAGTAGAGAGCAACGAGTGACTAGCTCCCTTAAGGTTTACTATACAAATATTAGGAGTCTAAGGAATAAGATAGATAAGCTAAGATTACTCGCAAGTGCAGGTAATATAGATATTATTGGTATAATAGAGACCTGGTTCAACCTGAAAGATAGAGAAATGCCTTCTGAATACAACATACAGGGTTATAAACTATTCCACACTGATAGGGTCAACAGGAAGGGTGGTGGAGTGGCAGTGTATGTCAGAGAAAATTTAAATTGTTGTCTTAGACATGATATAAGATTAGAAACATCGAACACAGAATCTGTTTGGCTACAGTTTCTCGAGGGACGTGACAAATTAATTTTGGGTGTGATTTATAGGCCCCCAAACCTTTATAGGGAGTGCAGTGAGATGTTATGGGACGAAATTCATAAGGCATCTAAATATGAAAATGTTGTGATAATGGGAGATTTTAACTTGAGACAAATTGATTGGAACAATATGACAGGGAATCTTGAGTCTAGTGACTTTCTTGATACGGTTCAGGGGTGCTTTTTAGAACAGGTTGTGACAGAACCAACTAGAGGAAACAATCTGCTTGACTTGGTTCTTGCCAACAAAGATTCACTAATTAATATCTTGAGGTTAATGAGCTTGGGGAAGCGATCACAAATCACTTAGTTTCAATATATCATGGAATTACCCAGATAACTGCAATCAAATCTGTCCCAGATTTTCGCTTGGCCGACTTTATGGGACTGAAAAATTACCTGGGTGGGCTAAATTAGGATGTCCTGACTATGGGTCAGGTAGGTGATCTTGGTTGCCAATATGACGTTTTTCAGAGCATAGTTCTAGCTGCCTTGGCAACTTTTGTTCCGAGTAGGGAAACTAGATCTAACAAATGGATTAACAATAGATTAAAACATCTCATTGGTCAAAAGAGAGGCATATATAGGCGTATCAAAAGAGGGGATGGGCAGTTAAGAAATCAATATATTCAATTAAAGAGAGAAATAAAGAAAGAAATAAGAAAAGCAAAGAGGGATTATGAAGCTAAGGTTGCAAGGGATTCAAAGACTAACCCGAAAGGGTTCTTTCAGGTGTACAGAAGTAAGATTAGGGACAAGATAGACCCCCTTAAGAGTAACTCTGGTCAGATCACTGACAGTGATAAGGATATGTGTGAAATTCACAATACCTACTTCCTCTCAGTTTTCACCCAGGAAAATACTAGCGATATTCCTGAAATAATAGATTATGTAGAACAGGACGATAATTAACTATACACGATTGCGGTAACTAGTGACATGGTCCTCAGATAAATAGAGAAACTAAAACCTAACAAATCCCCAGGCTCTGATAAACTGTTTGCAAGGGTGTTAAAGGAATGTAAAGAGAAACTTAGCATACCTTTAGCTAATCTTTTTAACATATCACTACAAACTGGCATAGTTCCTGATAAGGCAGGTGACAGGGCCCTTGGCTTCGAACTATAGACCAATAAGCCTTACCTCCATAGTGGGAAAATTTATGGAATCAATAACTGATGATGCAATTCGTAGCCATCTTGATAGGCACAGACTGATTAATGAATCTCAACACGGTTTTACAAAGGGGCGTTCCTGTCTTACGAATTGACTAACTTGTTTCACTAAGGTGTTTGAGGAGGTAGATCATGGTAATGAATATGATATTGTGTATATGGACTTCAGTAAGGCTTTCGATAGAGTTCCACATCAGAAGCTATTGAGGAAACTTAAGGCACACGGAATAGGAAGAGAAATTTTTTCCTGGGTAGAGGCATGGCTGACAAATAGGCAGCAGAGAGTTTGCATAAATGGGGAGAAATCGGAATGGGGGCACGTCACAAGCGGTGTTCCACAGGGGTCAGTGTTGGGCCCGTTGTTGTTCACAATTTACATAAACTACATAGATGAGGGAATAAATAGCGACATAATCAAATTTGCTGATGACACCAAAATAGGCCGTCCAATTCATTCTAATGAGGACACTAGAGCACTCCAGGATGATTTGAATAGACTGATGAAATGGTCGGAGAAGTGGCAGATGCAGTTTAATATAGACAAATGCAAAGTTCTAAATGTTGGACAGGAAAATAACCATGCGACATATAAACTAAATAATGTAAATCTTAATACTACTGATTGCAAAAAGGATTTAGGAGTTCTGGTTAGCAGTAATCTAAAACTAAGACAACAGTGCATTAGTGTTCGCAATAAAGCTAACAGAATTCTTGGCTTCATATCTAGAAGTATAAATAATAGAAGTCCTCAGGTTGTTCTTTAACTCTATATATCTTTGGTTAGGCCTCATTTAGACTATGCTGCTCAGTCCTGGTTACCGTATTACAGAATAGATATAAATGCTCTGGAAAACGTACAAAGGAGGATGACAAAGATGATCCTATGTATCAGAAATCTTCCCTATGAGGATAAACTGAGGGCCCTGAATCTGCACGCTCTCTCGAAAGGTGCAGAATTAGGGGGGATATGATTGAGGTGTATAAATGGAAAATAGGAAGAAATAAAGGGGATGTAAATAGTGTGCTGAAAATTTCCAGCCAAGACAAGACTCGCAGCAATGGTTTCATGTTGGAAAATTTCAGATTCAGGAAGGATATAGGAAAGCACTGGTTTGGTAATAGAGTCGTGGATGAGTGGAACAAACTCCCGAGTACAGTTATTGAGGCTAAAATGTTGTGTAGTTTTAAATACATGAGTGGGTGTGGGTGGGTGCGAGTTGGGCCTGACTATATATATATATATATATATATATATATATATATATATATATATATATATATATATATATATATATATATATATATATATATATATATATATATATATATATATATATATATATATATATATATATATATATATAGTCGCTTTCGTGACTACTCACATTATCAAGGAACTATGAAAGTAAAGCATGCAAGGAAGCTATATAAGGGGTCCGGCCAGCACCTCACTATCAGATCCCACAACGGTTAAACACGTGACGCGCGGCGACCCAACTTCGATAGGTCCCTTGCACAACTCACCCCCAAGCTATTCTACCCAAGAAAATTTAAAAATTATTATTTGTCCAGTGTATTATTAAATTCTTCCCAAAAAGTGAAAAAACTTTTGATAAAGAATTCCCCCCAAAATGCTGATGGATGTGTCTATAAGATTCCTTGTAAAATTTGCGATAAAGTTTATTACGGTCAAACTGGTAAAAATCTCGAACTAAGATTAAAACAACATAAATATAGCATTAGAACTGGACAAGATTCCAATGCTCTATTTATTCATGTAAGAGATTTTAACCATCCAATTGATTTTCAAAAAGTTGAGAAAGTAGTATCAAGCAAGTCCATGGTCGACAGGAATATAATCGAATCTTGTTTCATAAAAAGCAGTTTTGACAATAATATGAATATTTCATTTGGTTTATATAAATTAGATCCATTTATAATTAATAGAATTTGGGAAGAATTTAATAATACACTGGACAAATAATAATTTTTAAATTTTCTTGGGTAGAATAGCTTGGGGGTGAGTTGTGCAAGGGACCTATCCAAGTTGGGTCGCCGCGCGTCACGTGTTTAACCGTTGTGGGATCTGATAGTGAGGTGCTGGCCAGACCCCTTATATAGCTTCCTTGGATGCTTTACTTTCATAGTTCCTTGATAATGTGAGTAGTCACGAAAGCGCTTGGAATTTCTCTATTCTTTCAGAGTGGTTGTTTTGCATATTTTGAAATCACCTGTTTACTGTGATCTTATTGCATATATATATATATATATATATATATATATATATATATATATATATATATATATATATATATATATATATATATATATATATATATATATATATATATATATATATATATATATATATATATATATATATATATATATATATATATATATATATATATATATATATATATATATATATATATATATATATATATCCCAAAATTGTTGTCAAAATTAATAACTGACTGAACAAATCGATTCCAGGCTGAGAGACTGATTACCTCAAACTCCTCCTCATCTTTCCCCTTTTTTTCTGCAGTGGACTGAAGAAGCCACTGCCTGGAAAAACGTTTCCAGAATTAAGATACCCAGATGTTGCATAATTGTCTCATTTATCAACTTGTCGACTTTGTAAACCATTTATTCACAATTTTTGACAACTATGATGTCGACTGACATTTACAAGATTTTCTCAGAGGTTCCTTGACTTCGGAGTTTAAACTTTCTGTGGATATACAGTGGAATTCCAGTTCGTGTACGGGATGGATACTCAAAACAGGTAAGACTGCGCTTGCTTTTAACCTTGGCCAGAAATGGGAGAAAAACTGCCGGTAATGGGAGCAAAGAAAGTGATGATGGTACTAGAGGCACTGGTGAGTGTGTTAGCATATAACTAAGACCCGCTGCCACAGACATTTTTCTCGAGCAAGAAAATGAACCACCTCCTTCAGTCCACCATCTCACTCTCATGTGCATTTACGAACACTCTTGTCCGCACGCACGCACACATGAGCACATGAACGCACTCACACAGACACAGACAGACAGACACACACACACACACGCACACTGTTCATGGAATCATCGAATACCAATGGAATTTTGAGATGGCAGAACTGGACAAAGGAAAAACAAATAACTATATAGCAGAAACACTCCCGACCGGGGATCTGAATGTGACGAATAATAATTCAGGGTTATACAAATTAGATTCATATATAACTAATAAAATTTTGGAAGAAGTTAAGCAATGTGTGACAGGTCCTTGACACTCAGACCTGTAACATTATAACGGGACGGATGTTAAGTAAAAAATGAGGTGATATCTTAGCCTTACAAGTCTTGTACTGTTCTGTTACCATTGCAAGTCCCACTCAAATCCAACCCCTCTCACTCATATATTTATCCAACCTAAATTTGAAACTTCCTGTAAGGGACCTGGGAGTAGTAATGTCTGAGGATCTCACTTTCAAGGATCACAACAGTGCCACGATCTCACGTGCAAAGAAAATGATAGGATGGATAATGAGAACTTTCAAAACGAGAGATGCCAAGCCCATGATGATCCTTTTCAAATCACTTGTTCTCTCTAGGCTGGAATACTGCTGTACATTAGCATCTCCATTCAAAGCAGGTGAAATCGCAGATCTAGAGAGTGTACAGAGATCCTTTACTGCACGTATAAATTCTGTCAAGCACCTTAACTACTGGGAACGCTTGGAAGCACTTGACTTGTACTCTTTGGAACGCAGGAGGGAGAGATATATCATAATCTACACTTGGAAAATCCTGGAAGGAATGGTCCCAAATCTGCACACAGAAATCACTCCCTACGAAAGTAAAAGACTGGGCAGGCGATGCAAAATGCCCCCAATAAAAAGTAGGGGCGCCATTGGTACACTAAGGGAAAACACCATAAGTGTCCGGGGCCCAAGACTGTTCAACAGCCTCCCATCAAGCATTACGGGAATTGCCAATAAGCCCCTGGCTGCCTTCAAGAGAGAGCTGGACAGATACCTAAAGTCAGTGCCGGATCAGCCGGGCTGTGGCTCGTACGTTGGACTGCGAGCGGCCAGCAGTAGCAGCCTAGGTGATCAGGCCCTGATCCATCTGGAGGCCTGGTCATGGACCGGGCCGCGGGGGCGTTGATCCCCGGAATAACCTCCAGGTAACCTCCAGGTACCCAATGTCCTAGCCTCAATAACCCAACTAGGTAGACTGTTCCACTCATCAACTACCCTATTTCCAAACCAATACTTTCCTGTGTCCTTTCTAAATCTAAACTTATCTAATTTAAATCCATTACTGCGGGTTCTCTCTTGGAGAGATATCCTCAAGGCCTTATTTATATCCCCTTTATTTATACCCATCTTCCACTTATACACTTCGATCATGTCTCCCCTCATTCTTCGTCTAACAAGTGAATGTAATTTAAGGGTCTTCAATCTTTCTTCATAAGGAAGATTTCTAATGCTATGTATTAATTTAGTCATTCTACGCTGAATGTTTTCTAACGAATTTATGTCCATTCTGTAACCAACCGAAATGTAAACTTTGCCAGATGGATTATTGTCACACCCTGCGTCATTATGTACTGGAGTGCGATAAAATTAATGACTTTAGAAACAACTCACTCAGAAGTGTTCAAGAAATGGCTAAGTATTTTATCCACAGTGGTATATTACAGACCATTCTGGAGAAATACCCTGACTTTGCTAGCTGTAAATAAAGCATTACCACATGTGTGCATGTGTGTGTGTGTGTGTGTGTGTGTGTGTGTGTGTGTGTGTGTGCACTCACCTAGTTGAGATTGCAGGGGTCGAGTCCAAGCTCCTGTGTGTGTGTGTGTGTTTGTGTGTGTTTGTGTGTGTGTGTGCGTGTGTATGTGTATGAGTGTGTGTGTGTGTGTGTGTGTGTGTGTGTGTGTGTGGGGGTGTGGGTGTGTGTGTGTGTGTGGGTGTGTTAGTTAGTTAGTTAGTTACCATTCTGTCCTAGGCACATGTCGATTACTGTGTATGAGTGTGTGTGTGTGTGTATGAATTTGTGTATGTGTGTGTGTGTGTGTGTGTGTGTGTGTGTGTGTGTGTGTGTGTGTGTTTGTGTGTGTGTGTGTGTGTGTGTGTGTGTGTGTGTGTGTGTGTGTGTGTGTGTGTGTGTGTGTGTGTGTGTGTGTGACTCAACAATCAATATTTGCACCAATAACTCACTACAGTTGTGACCGGGTGTGGAAGTGTGAATTGCTCATTACTCTAAAATTTGTTCATGATTGTAGCCATGTATAAACGCAAGTAACCATTCTTACAGTATTCATTACCTTTGTAACTTGTGAGTTCATTACCTTGTACCTAGTTCAGCCATCAAAACTTTGGGGCCCAGTCCCTGGACCCATTGTGTACCTCTATAATCTGTTAATACCTTTGTAACTTGTCATGTTGTGACTAGACCTACCTGGAGTTCATTACATTTGTAAATTGTGAGTTCATTACCTTTGTAAATTGTGAATTCATTACCTCTGTAACTTGCTCAGCCATCAAAACTTTGAGGCCCAGTCCCTGGACTCATTATGTACCTCTGTAATCTTTTGACTACCGCCCACAGGTTGGGTATGGGGTGCATAATAAACATATTAAACTAACTACCTAACTGTAATATGGGGACCAGAACTGAGCTGCATAATCTAGGTGAGGCCTTACTAATGATGTATAAAGCTGCAGTATAACCTCTGGACTTCTGTTGCTTACACTTCTTGATATAAATCCCAATAATCTATTTGCCTTATTACGTACGCTTAGGCATTGCTGTCTCGGTTTAAGGTTGCTGCTTACCATAACCCCCAAGTCCTTTTCGCATTCTATGCTGCTAAGTTCAATAATATTAAGCTGGTAGGTACTAGGGTTATGAACATTTCCGAGCTTTAGAACTTTACATTTATCTACATTGAACTGCTTCTGCCACTTTTCTGACCACGAATTGAGTTTGTCTAAATCCTCCTGAAGTTGTGAGAGATCAACGTCTGAATCGATTATCCTACCTATCTTCGTGTCATCAGCAAATTTGCTTATGTCACTAGTAATTCCCTCGTCAAGGTCGTTTATACATATTATAAACAACAATGGGCCCAAAACCGATCCCTGCGGAACGCCACTTGTTACAGATCCCCACTCAGATTTAACCCCATTTATGCATACTCTCTGCTTCCTATTAGTGAGCCATGACTCGATCCATGACAGCATTTTTCCCCCAATGCCATGGGCAGCCACTTTCTTCAACAGTCTCTGATGTGGTACTCTATCAAAAGCCTTACTGAAATCTAAATACTCACATACCTTCCACCCCGGGTAGATCTGTTTGTAGCTTGAAAAAAGCCCACTGTGTGGGCGAAACGTTGTCAATAAAGGATCACATTATACTGCATATGTGTTTATATTTCCAATCCCCGTTACGGAGCCGTGTCTCCAATCCCAGTCACGGTGACGTGTGTAGTCACGAAGTGTCCACTATTCCAGTCATGTAGTCGTGTTCACCATCCCTGCCATGGTTACAACCCCACCGTCAACAATCACGGTGCCACGTCCGTCGTGTTGGGGTTGTAGCGGCGCTTGTCAGGACTAATCACCTTGTCCCTGCTGCAGAGTGGCTAGCTTGGTACCTGACGTGCTATGCAGCAGAACAGAGCACAGACAAAACATGGGGAACCGCTGGAAGTTTATTGAAATAGGTAACACCAGACTGAGCGTGTAGAGGGAGACAGGACCAGGTACTAGAGGGAGGGAGATGTCAACGGAGCGAAGGTCAGTCAGTGAATAAGGTAAAGTAAAAGGACACAAGTGCAACTAATGTGACATTTTATTGTGACAACGTTTCGCTCTCCAGGAGCTTTGTCAACCCGGCTTGACAAAGCTCCTAGAGAGCGAAACGTTGCCACAATAAAATGTCACATTAGTTCCACTTGTGTCCTTTTACTTTACATATTGTCGGTAATTCTACCAACATTATTACAGTGAATAAGGTGGAATTCATGACGTATGTGTTGAGCTGCGTCCAGCACAGATGTCGCAAACACACTGCCATGGGAATTGTGGTTTTGAGGAAGGTACGAAATGTTACATGGGAGCATGATCCAGGTATACGTCAGAGATCACAGCCATCCAACTCTAACAGTCGCCGTCTAGTTGAATCCTCTCTAATACACAACTTTCCTTGTATGAGTCTTAGTCCTGGCTTCGTCTCTGTAGATGCCTTCCTCTTCCACTTACATTGTAAAATGCTCCAAACTAAAGAACACCCGTGACTTAACCTGATTCCTTATTTTTTCTTCTTCTCCCTTTTCCCCTTTCCTCTTTCCTTTTTTGTCTTTCTTTCTTCTGTCGCGTGTTTCTGTTCCTTCATTATTTATTTCATTACTTCCCCTTCCCCCCACCTCTGTGTACTTGCTCTCCCTCTGTGGGCACCTAGCTCCCTTGCAGTGCTCCCCTTTCTTTGTATTTGACTGGCTCCTCCTCCTTAATTCCCCACTACTACCACTACCACTACTACTACTACCACTACCACTACTACTACTACTACTACCACTAGTACTACTACTACTACTACTACTACTACCACCACTACCTCTTCCTGCCTATATATAGCCGTCCTGCTCCACTTCTGGTTAGTGTGACTTTGTAAATGGTTATTTGTGTATCGTTCCAGTCACGGTATTGTGCCTTTTTTTGTTATTCAGGTATGCTTACATGTCCCCCTTTACAAATCATGATGGCCGCAGGGGAACTGATCCCCGAAGATATCCTTCAGGTATATCGTGGTCAGCAAGATAACATCTGTCCTTGTGGCAGATACCACATCGGAAGTGTTTGTCAAGACCACACCAGACCTGGTCGTTAAGACCACATTCATATCTTGTCACAAAGACTTGATCATGATCATACTAGACCTGGTCGTCACGACTCAGACTTGGTCAAGTCCCCACAAGGTCTAGTCGTCAAGACCACACTCCACTTGGTCAAGTCCCCACAAGCTCTAGTCGTCAAGCCCACACTCCACTTAGTCATCAAGACCACATTCATGGGCCAATTATTTATTAAATTCCCGGATACTGTAGTTGTAAATCTTAAGATAAGAAAAAAGAAAGCAACTCTGTATATTTGTCTTGCTTGCATAGCTTTAAGAAAACTAGTCTAGACATATGATCCAAACCTCTTTTTCTTAACCCGCTCTTGGAGCACATGGCAACTTTGTAAGGGAAACTCTCCCATTTTTTCCTTTACTGATATTATAGTCCTTCATAAAAAAACATATAACGAGCTTCATCTTTCCTACGAAATAGGAAAGACGTCATCTTCCCATTTATGTAATATAACTATTTTATCATTTACTTGTTAATGTCTATGTCTAAATTAAGGATCATTTTTAACAAATTAACGTAAGTTTGCCTTACCTTAACTGATCGTCTAATTCAAGTATTGAATTTTGTTAGCTGAGTAGAAAGCTTATAATTTAAAATGCAAAAACTCGTTAGGAAGCGAATGATGTATATTGAGTACTGGGTTTGATATCGACAGTCAACTCAGAAGCTTTTCCATGCAACTCTTCCAACTCACTGCCAATGTTCACATCATAAACTAAAAGACTAGCCCACTTTCTTCTCAGCTGCATCGGCAGAATCATACGCTTCTCTGAACGTTGGTAAACATGCTGGTGTTTGCCTCCTCGAGCCGAGACCTTCATCGAGGTGTGTAAGAGGAAAAGTATAATATTACTAAGAGAATGTGGAAATAAAGACACTTGTACATATTTGAGGCGTTTTATAAAAGAAGACATTTTGCCAGTGGTGCTTTATTAAATCGCCACCAACAGCGAAACGCATTCTTCAATAAAATATCCTAAACGTGCACACGTATGTTTCATTTTCACAATACGTTTAAGGCCTGTCTTGCATATAGTTTATCAAACTTTTTGTAAGTGTCTCATAATGTAACTAATGTATGCATAATATTACTCTCCCTTCTTAACTAACCTAGCGAGCAGAATCCAAAATTCCACTGCCCTGGTTAATTATTAACGTAGCAAAACTTTCCAGGGCTCCCTCTACCTGTCTCCAACAATTTAAACAGACTCACGAAATCGTAATGACACGAGGTAGCTTCAATAACAAGAGCACTCAAAAACAAGGCAGTTAATAAAGAGAATATTCGAACATTCCCTCATCATTGTAATTCTGTTTACTACATCTCTTAAAATACAAACTTTCCCAAATACACTAAAGCTTGCACGAGTCATTACAATCGATAAAAGCGGTGACCCAGCTGATATTAAAACCACCTAAAAAATAATCTCTAACTTACATTAATTATCAAAAATGTTCGAGAAAAATAATAAACAGACGAATTTATGTATTTATCACTGCACGTAATTTTCTTAACATTTACCAGTTTGGCTTCAAGCCACAAAAAATATTTGTCGATGCTATCCTGAAGATACTATACAATATCTAGATGATCGACACCATGCCCAGCCCTTCTAGGGTAGGGTAGGTGCCTGAGCCCGAGCCTTTAGCTCATAAGACTGTCATTCCCATTTGCTCCCTTGGGGCGGGGATGGCAGACCAGAGAGGCCTAGCTTGTGGCTAGGCCTAGGGACAGTTGGTCCCAAAGATGAGGAGGTACTTGTGCCTCCTCCCATGGGAGACTTCGGTCTCAGACACTCCCTAAAGAGGGAGCCAAGGCCGGGCCACCACTTGGAAAAGGCCCGGGCCGGGAGAATACCGGCTAATCTTTAATAATAATAATAATAATACAATATCTATTTAACAATAGAAAGTAATAAATATCCAGTGGGTTTATTTATTTATCTAAGAAAAACAATATATTATATACTACAATATACTGCTGCTAGAACTACAAAATTACGAAATCAGTGATCATGCTTTTGCTTCACAAGGTCTTACCGTACAGACTGACGGCAGAATGTGACTGTCACTAACACTACCTCGTCTACCCAAACTATCCATATAGGGGTGCGACAGGGTAGCGTCCTTGGCCTACTATAAATTCTCATCTATATGAACGACATACCAAATGCCTAATGTTGCAGATGACTCAACATACGTCATGTCTAATCCTTATCCATTTGTTCTCAATAATACAATCAACGATGAGGTCGTAAAGATTTCTACCTTTATGGCCAACAAACTTACTCTCAGTATGTACAAGTCCTTCTACATGTTGTTTGGCAATAAGGTTTAAAATACTCAGTTTAACGTAAAAAGAAATGATTCTTGTTTTGTAAGGCAAGACGAGAGAAAATTCTTAGGTATACACCTTGACCCCCAACCTAAAATTCAACACTAACGTCCAACACACATCAAAGAAAATTTACAAAACTGTGGGTAGTCAATCAATAATACGTTATGTTCCTCAAGCAACATTACTCACTCTGTACTACTAACTAAACTATCCCTACCTCACTTAAGTATCAGTACTTGGGGATCAACAGCAAACCACGTACAGTCCATTGTGACCCAGCAGAAACCACCCATTCAGGTTACAGACAACACATACCCCAATTACTCAAAAATCTTAGCTTATTCACCTTACAAAACATTCACAGGTACTGTCCACTCTCAATGTACAGCACTCTTACAACGTACTTCTGCCCACCACTCTGACTCTTCTGCAGAGCTGCAACAGAACACGAACTCAGTGAAGGAAGCAAGTACCGCTGCTACATACTACGTGTTCAGATCACCCTACCTTAAAACTCCTTGCTAATAAAAGGCACTAAAATTTGGAAATCCCTTCCAAGAAGTGCAAAAAAAATTTTTCCAGTCCGCCACCTGTTTCAAAAAAAAAAATAATTAAAAGGCACTTCCTTCACCTGACCTAAATTCTGAATAGACTAATTATATTAAAACTTAATTTATCAATATAATCCCTGTTCTATCTTATACATATTAGCTTTTATATAGTTTTTCTCACTATCATCAGTTTATGTCCAGTTCAAACTTTATAACAAATTCTTACAAAGAAATCCAAAAATTTCGTAATCATAAAGCAAATTGTTAGAGTTAATATTGCAAACTTTAATATTCAATAAACCAACTCAATCTTATAAATATCTGTAGTTATATGCTAATCTTTAAAGCTGGCCGAAATGCTTTGCATAATAAGTGGCTTTCTTTAAATTATGCTAAAGAAAGTCAACTAGCATTTCTGTATTAATTGTAATGTCTAAATTTAATGAAATAAATATTTATTATTATTATTGCAGTTATTATTATTATTATTACTGTTGTTGTTGTTGTTGTTATTATTATTATACATGTTTTTCAGACTCGTGATGACTTATTCCTCCATCTACTGCAACATTAACCTGGTTTGAAAAGGTTTACTGTCTTAATTTTTTTTTTTTTTATTTATTATCACACCGGCCGATTCCCACCAAAGCAGGGTGGCCCGAAAAAGAAAAACTTTCACCATCATTCACTCCATCACTGTCTTGCCAGAAGGGTGCTTCACACTACAGTTTTTAAACTGCAACATTAACACCCCTCCTTCAGAGTGCAGGCACTGTACTTCCCATCTCCAGGACTCAAGTCCGGCCTGCCGGTTTCCCTGAATCCCTTCATAAATGTTACTTTGCTCACACTCCAACAGCACGTCAAGTATTAAAAACCATTTGTCTCCATTCACTCCTATCAAACACGCTCACGCATGCCTGCTGGAAGTCCAAGCCCCTCGCACACAAAACCTCCTTTACCCCCTCCCTCCAACCCTTCCTAGGCCGACCCCTACCCCGCCTTCCTTCCACTACAGACTGATACACTCTTGAAGTCATTCTGTTTCGCTCCATTCTCTCTACATGTCCGAACCACCTCAACAACCCTTCCTCAGCCCTCTGGACAACAGTTTTGGTAATCCCGCACCTCCTCCTAACTTCCAAACTACGAATTCTCTGCATTATATTCACACCACACATTGCCCTCAGACATGACATCTCCACTGCCTCCAGCCTTCTCCTCGCTGCAACATTCATCACCCACGCTTCACACCCATATAAGAGCGTTGGTAAAACTATACTCTCATACATTCCCCTCTTTGCCTCCAAGGACAAAGTTCTTTGTCTCCACAGACTCCTAAGTGCACCACTCACTCTTTTTCCCTCATCAATTCTATGATTCACCTCATCTTTCATAGACCCATCCGCTGACACGTCCACTCCCAAATATCTGAATACGTTCACCTCCTCCATACTCTCTCCCTCCAATCTGATATTCAATCTTTCATCACCTAATCTTTTTGTTATCCTCATAACCTTACTCTTTCCTGTATTCACCTTTAATTTTCTTCTTTTGCACACCCTACCAAATTCATCCACCAATCTCTGCAACTTCTCTTCAGAATCTCCCAAGAGCACAGTGTCATCAGCAAAGAGCAGCTGTGACAACTCCCACTTTGTGTGTGATTCTTTATCTTTTAACTCCACGCCTCTTGCCAAGACCCTCGCATTTACTTCTCTTACAACCCCATCTATAAATATATTAAACAACCACGGTGACATCACACATCCTTGTCTAAGGCCTACTTTTACTGGGAAAAAATTTCCCTCTTTCCTACATACTCTAACTTGAGCCTCACTATCCTCGTAAAAACTCTTCACTGCTTTCAGTAACCTACCTCCTACACCATACACTTGCAACATCTGCCACATTGCCCCCCTATCCACCCTGTCATACGCCTTTTCCAAATCCATAAATGCCACAAAGACCTCTTTAGCCTTATCTAAATACTGTTCACTTATATGTTTCACTGTAAACACCTGGTCCACACACCCCCTACCTTTCCTAAAGCCTCCTTGTTCATCTGCTATCCTATTCTCCGTCTTACTCTTAATTCTTTCAATTATAACTCTACCATACACTTTACCAGGTACACTCAACAGACTTATCCCCCTATAATTTTTGCACTCTCTTTTATCCCCTTTGCCTTTATACAAAGGAACTATGCATGCTCTCTGCCAATCCCTAGGTACCTTACCCTCTTCCATACATTTATTAAATAATTGCACCAACCACTCCAAAACTATATCCCCACCTGCTTTTAACATTTCTATCTTTATCCCATCAATCCCGGCTGCCTTACCCCCTTTCATTTTACCTACTGCCTCACGAACTTCCCCCACACTCACAACTGGCTCTTCCTCACTCCTACAAGATGTTATTCCTCCTTGCCCTATACACGAAATCACAGCTTCCCTATCTTCATCAACATTTAACAATTCCTCAAAATATTCCTTCCATCTTCCCAATACCTCTAACTCTCCATTTAATAACTCTCCTCTCCTATTTTTAACTGACAAATCCATTTGTTCTCTAGGCTTTCTTAACTTGTTAATCTCACTCCAAAACTTTTTCTTATTTTCAACAAAATTTGTTGATAACATCTCACCCACTCTCTCATTTGCTCTCTTTTTACATTGCTTCACCACTCTCTTAACTTCTCTCTTTTTCTCCATATACTCTTCCCTCCTTGCATCACTTCTACTTTGTAAAAACTTCTCATATGCTAACTTTTTCTCCCTTACTACTCTCTTTACATCATCATTCCACCAATCGCTCCTCTTCCCTCCTGCACCCACTTTCCTGTAACCACAAACTTCTGCTGAACACTCTAACACTACATTTTTAAACCTACCCCATACCTCTTCGACCCCATTGCCTATGCTCTCATTAGCCCATCTATCCTCCAATAGCTGTTTATATCTTACCCTAACTGCCTCCTCTTTTAGTTTATAAACCTTCACCTCTCTCTTCCCTGATGCTTCTATTCTCCTTGTATCCCATCTACCTTTTACTCTCAGTGTAGCTACAACTAGAAAGTGATCTGATATATCTGTGGCCCCTCTATAAACATGTACATCCTGAAGTCTACTCAACAGTCTTTTATCTACCAATACATAATCCAACAAACTACTGTCATTTCGCCCTACATCATATCGTGTATACTTATTTATCCTCTTTTTCTTAAAATATGTATTACCTATAACTAAACCCCTTTCTATACAAAGTTCAATCAAAGGGCTCCCATTATCATTTACACCTGGCACCCCAAACTTACCTACCACACCCTCTCTAAAAGTTTCTCCTACTTTAGCATTCAAGTCCCCTACCACAATTACTCTCTCACTTGGTTCAAAGGCTCCTATACATTCACTTAACATCTCCCAAAATCTCTCTCTCTCCTCTGCATTCCTCTCTTCTCCAGGTCTTAATTTCTAGGTTTATTTACGACTATCAGTATAACCAGTCACGCTGAGTTGATGAATAAGACATGTGCACTACCTGAGTATCTTCATTAGCGAAACGTTTCGTCTTTTCAGCAGGGTTCTTTATTCGAATACAGACGAAGATAAAAGTAGGGAAAGTATAATGAGAGGTTTCGAGGTGAGAAGTTCCTCAATCTTGATAGGAGATAGTCCCGCAGCCTGAGTGGCTTACGCGCCGGTCTGGAGTTTTATGACACTCTGGTTGCGGGCTTTAACCCCGCCCGTGGTATGATTTTTTTGTTTTCTGAATGACTTGTCGGTACTGTAGTGTACTGTACTGTACTGTACTGTACTGTAGCGTGCAGGTAGTCCTCACGTGGAAAAATCTGTTCTTTTCCTTCTGTGAATAGCCTGGTTATCTCGTAAACCGTGATCGTCCCCTCTCGCTGTTCACTCGTACAGTTTTCCATGTACATCATACGTCCTGCCGTTTCATCATGTTTAACTCCTCTTGTCTCTCATAGCTCATGCCTCTCAGCTCTGCAAATAGTCTCGTTGCAAACCTTGACACTTTTCTAACTTCTTGACGTGCTTTTTCAGATGAAGGCTCCATATTGTTGCGACATATTCCAAAATAGGCCTGATATATGCCGTGTATATGGTCGTGAATGCCTCCTTATTAAGGCTCCATAAATCTACCCTTAATTTGAAGGCATCCCGCTTGCTGTGGCAGTTATCCGGTTGTACGTCTCAAGTTAAATGCTGGAAACTGTGCTCACCCCGAGGTACTCCTCTTTCAGGGCGATTTTCATTCTTTGTCTTCCAAGCACCTACACATACACCTACACTCTTTGCGTATTTGAAAATTTATTTGTGTGTATTTCTAACTGCAATAGTGTGAATGTGTTTGTGTATGTGTGTGTGTGTGTGTGTGTGTGTGTGTGTGTGTGTGTGTGTACTCACCTATTTGTACTCACCTATTTGTGGTTGCGTGTGTGTGTGTGTGTGTGTGTGTGTGTGTGTGTGTGTGTGTATACTCACCTAGTTGTACTTACCTAGTTGTTTTTGCAGGGGTCGATTCATAGCACCTGGCCCCGCCTCTTCACTGGTCGCTACTAGGTCACTCTCCCTGAGCCATGAGCTTTATCCTACCTCTGCTTAAAGCTATGTATGGACTTTGCCTCCACTACATCGCTTCCCAAACTATTCCACTTCCTGACTACTCTGTGACTGAAGAAATACTTCCTAACATCCCTGTGATTCATCTGAGTCTTCAACTTCCAACTGTGTCCCCTTGTTGTTGTGTCCCATCTCTGGAACATCCTGTCTTTGTCCACCTTGTCAGTTCTTCTCAGTATATTTTATATGTCGTTATTATGTCCCTCCTATCTCTCCTGTCCTCCAATGTCGTCAGGTCGATTTCCCTTAACCTCTCCTCGTAGGACATACCTCTTAGCTCTGGGACTAGTCTTGTTGCAAACCTTTGCACTTTCTCTAGTTTCTTTACGTGCTTGGGTAGGTGTGGGTTCCAAACTGGTGCGGTATACTCGTGTGTGTGTGTGTGTACTCACCTATTTGTACTCACCTATTTGTGATTGCAGGGGTCGAGTCCTAGCTCCTGGCCCCGCCTCTTCACCGGTTGCTACTAGGCCCTCTCTCTCCCCGCTCCATGAGCTTTATCAAACCTCGTCTTAAAACTGTGTATGGTTCCTGCCTCCACTACGTCATTTTCTAGGCTATTCCACTGCCTTACAACTCTATGACTGAAGAAATACTTCCTACTATCTCTCTGACTCATTTGTGTCTTCAACTTCCAATTGTGGCCTCTTGTTTCTGTGTCCCCTCCCTGGAACATCCTGTCTTTGTCCACCTTGTCTATTCCACGCAGTATTTTATATGTCGTTATCATGTCTCCCCTGACCCTCCTGTCCTCCAGTGTGGTCAGGCCGATTTCCCTTAATCTTTCCTCATAGGACATTCCCCTTAGCTCTGGAACTAACCTTGTCGCAAACCTTTGTACTTTCTCTAGTTTCTTGACGTGCTTTATCAAGTGCGGGTTCCAAACAGGTGCTGCATACTCCAGTATGGGCCTGACATACACGGTGTACAGTGTCTTGAATGATTCCTTACTAAGGTATCGGAATGCTGTTCTCAGGTTTGCCAGGCGCCCATATGCTGCAGCAGTTATCTGATTGATGTGTGCTTCCGGAGACATGCTCGGTGTTATACTCACCCCAAGATCTTTCTCCTTGAGTGAGGTTTGTAGTCTTTGGCCACCTAGCCTATACTCTGTCTGTGGTCTTCTGTGCCCCTCCCCCATCTTCATGACTTTGCATTTGGCAGGATTAAATTCGAGAAGCCATTTGCTGGACCAGGTGTCCAGTCTGTCCAGGTCTCTTTGAAGTCCTGCCTGGTCCTCATCAGATTTAATTCTCCTCATTAACTTCACATCATCTGCAAACAGGGACACTTCTGAGTCTAACCCTTCCGTCATGTCGTTCACATATACCAAAAATAGCACTGGTCCTAGGACCGACCCCTGTGGGACCCCGCTCGTCACAGGTGCCCACTGTGATACATCATTACGTACCATGACTCGTTGTTGCCTCCCTGTCAGGTATTCTCTGATTCATTGCAGTGCCCTTCCTGTTATATGCGCCTGATGCTCTAGCTTCTGCACTAATCTCTTGTGAGGAACTGTGTCAAAGGCCTTCTTGCAGTCCAAGAAGATGCAATCAACCCACCCCTCTCTCTCTTGTCTTACTTCTGTTATTTTATCATAAAACTCCAGAAGGTTTGTGACACAGGATTTGCCTTCCGTGAATCCGTGCTGGTTGGCATTTATACTCCTGTTCCGTTCCAGGTGCTCCACCACTCTCCTCCTGATAATCTTCTCCATAATTTTGCATACTATACACGTCAATGACACAGGTCTATAGTTTAGTGCCTCTTTTCTGTCTCCTTTTTTAAAAATGGGAACTACATTTGCCGTCTTCCATACCTCAGGTAGTTGCCCAGTTTCCAGGGATGTGTTGAAGATTGTGGTAAGTGGCACGCACAACATATCTGCTCCCTCTCTAAGGACCCACGGGGAGATGTTGTCTGGTCCCATTGCCTTTGAGGTATCGATGTCCCTTAGCAGTTTCTTCACCTCCTCCTCATCTGTATGTATGTCGTCCAACACTTGTTGGTGTATTCCTTGCTGGTGTCCCCGTCTGGTCTGTCCCCCCAGAGTCCTTCCTGTCTCTACTGTAAATACTTCCTTAAATCTCTTGTTTAGCTCCTCACATACCTCTTGATCGTTTCTTGTGAGTTCTCCACCTTCTTTCCTCAGCCTTATCACCTGGTCCTTGACTGTTGTCTTCCTCCTAATGTGGCTATACAGCAGTTTCGGGTCAGATTTGACTTTCGATGCTATGTCGTTTTCATACTGTCGCTGGGCCTCCCTCCTTATCTGTGCATACTCGTTTCTGGCTCTTCTACTAATCTCCTTGTTTTCCTGGGTCCTATGCCTCCTGTACCTTGTGTGTGTGTGTGTGTGTGTGTGTGTGTGTTAGTTACCATTTGTCCTAGGCACATGTCGATTAGACACTAGGCCTGTGTGTGATGGAGTGATAGTGTGTGTGATGGAGTGATAGTGTGTGTGATGGAGTGATAGTGTGTGTGATGGAGTGATAGTGTGTGTGATGGAGTGATAGTGTGTGTGATGGAGTGATAGTGTGTGTGATGGAGTGATAGTGTGTGTGGAGTGATAGTGTGTGTGTGCGTGTGTGTGTGTGTGTGTGTGTGTGTGTGTGTGTGTGTGTGTGTGTGTGTGTGTGTGTGTGTGTGTGTGTGTGTGTGTGTGTGTGTGTGTGTGTTGTGTATGTGTGTGTGTGTGTGTGTGTGTGTGTGTGTGTACTCACCTAGTTGTGCTTGTAGGGGTCGATTCACTGCTCCTGGCCCCGCCTTTTCACTGGTCGTTACTAGGTCACTCTACCTGCTCCATGAGCTTTATCATGCCTCTTCTTAAAGCTATGTATGGATCCTGCCTCCACTACATCACTTCCCAGACTATTCCATTTTCTAACAACTCTATGAGTGAAAAATACTTCCTAACATCCTTGTGATTCGTTCGAGTCTTCAAATTCCAACTGTGACCTTGTTGCTGTGTTCCATCTCTGGAACATCCTGTCTCTGTCCACCTTGTCGATTCCTCTCAGTATTTTATATGTCGTTATCATATTCCCCCTATCTCTCCTGTCCTCCAGAGTCATCAGGTCGATTTCCTTTAAACCTCTCCTCGTAGGACATGCCCCTTAGCCCCGGGACTAGTCTTGTTGCAAACCTTTGCACTTTTCTCTAATTTCCTTACGTGCTTGGCTAGGTGTGGGTTCCAATCTGGTGCTGCATACTGCAATACAGGCCCAACGTACACGGTATACAGGGTCCTGAACGATTCCTTATTGAAATGTTGGAATGCTAGTCTTAAGTTTACTAGGTGCCTATAAGCTGCAGCAGTTATTTGGTTGATGTGCCCCTCAGGAGATGTGCCCGGTATTATACTCATTCTAAAATCCTTTTTCTTGAGTGAGGTTTGTAGTCCCTGGCCCCCTAGACTGTATTCCGTCTGCAGTTTTCTTTGCCCTTCCCTAATCTTCATGACTTTGTCCTTGGTGGGTTTGAACTCCAGGAGCCTGTTTCTGGACCAGGCGTGCAGCCTGTCCGATCCCTTTGTAGTTATGCCTGGTCCTCGTCCGATTTAATTATTTTCATCAATTTCACATTATTTGCAAACAGGGACACTTCTGAGTCTATTCCTTTCGTCATGAAGTTCACATATACCAAAAGCAGCACCGGCCCTAGGACTGACCCCTGTGGAAGCCCGTTCGTCACAGGCGTTCACTCTGACACCTCGTCACATACCATGACTCGCTGATGTCTTCCCGACAGGTATTTCCTGATCCATTGCAGTGCCTTCCCTATTATCCCTGCCTGGTCTTCCAGCTTTTCAACTAATCTCTTGTGTGGAACTGTGTCAAACGCCTTCTTACAGCCCAATAAAACGGAATCTACCCCTTCCCCTCTATCTCTTGTCTTACTGTTGTCACCCTGTATTAGAACTGTAGTAGGTTTGTGACACAGGATTTCCCGTCCCTGAAACCATGCTGGTTGTCGTTGATAAGCTCATTCCTTTCTAGGTGCTCCACCACTTTTCTCCTGATAATCTTCTCCATGACTTTGCGTACTGTACATGTCAGTTACACCGGTCTAATTTAATGCTTCTGTCTCCTTTTTTTTTTTTTAAATTTGGACTATATTTACTGTCTTCCATACCTCAGGTAGTCGCCCTATTTCGATAGTTGTGTTGAACATTGTTGTTAGTGGCACACATAACGCCTCTGCTCCCTCTCTCAGAACCCATGGAGAGATGTTATCCGGCCCCATCGCCTTTTAGATATCAAGCTCGCTTAACAGCCTCTTCACTTCTTCGGTTGTATGTATTGTGTCCAACACTTGATTGTGTACCCCATCTCTCCGTCTCTCCCTCTCTCTCTCTCTCTCTCTCTCTCTCTCTCTCTCTCTCTCTCTCTCTCTCTCTCTCTCTCTCTCTCTCCCTCTCTCACTCTCAATTGTAATGCTAGTCTTATATGGCCTCACTTTCCCCAGTGTTAGTAAATGGTGTGACCCTTGTTAGTGACTCACCTGTGGGTAAGCATCCATGGCTAGATTCACGTCCTCCTCCCGTCTCTGTAGTGTTAGGCCTGTTTGTGAGTGGGAAATTCTTGTGTTGTGAGGTCTCGCACAGGATACAACTTCCAGAATGTGTTGGAAACAATGATGGCTACCAAACTGTTAAAAGTAAGCAAAAGAAATCAAGGGCTTGAGCGCCGACATAGACAGACTCACATGATTCATAGCCAACGAGAAACTCAATATATTTGGTGTATAATGAGTGCGACAAGTCTTTCCTCAAGGGATGTATGTATTAGGATGAACTTTCCCAGTAACACCCTGCTTCCTGCTAAGCAGGAAGAATGATGCCTGTCTAATGGAAGTAGCAATGAAACTTGCTAAGATAAGTATTCTGTTCAGAAATAAATGACACAACTATGTGTTAGTGGAATGAAGTGATGATGTCATCAATGATTTGCTTAATACAGCTTATAGAGGCATAAAGCTCTTCTTCCCTTAATCAGAAGCTCAGCACGTTAGAAAAATGAATCATCCTAAGCTTTGGATATCCTCTCTACACGAATCCCTCCAATTTATCTCAAAGTGAGAGTCGTTATATAAAGGACCTAAATCGTTGTCAGTTGGTTGGGTCCAGTTCCTCTCCCTTTGAATATCTGGATACCAGGTTCACGTTTCCTACCTACTGAGGTATATCAGCCCCCTTTCTCTCAACACTATGAACATGCTGCAGTAGACTGCAAAATTCTTAATTCTTGGGGTGGTGAGTGTGTTGAAAACATCTTACTAAGGAATGTACAATGAAGCGTGATAGTCAAAATGGGGAAGTTTGGAAATTTAATTGCATTAACTGTAAAAATGTTGGGGATACAGCTTGACATAATGTCTGTAAATCAATCTCAAACAACTTGCCATCTAACTCAGACATCAGTCCAATAATAACTACCCAGAATGACGCAAGCCAGCCTACCGCTGCCAGACCTGTAGCTCCACCTTTAGGAAGTGTGGGAGAGCCAGTGCTCCATACAAGTATTTCTGATGACAGTAGACGGCCTTCTACACCGGCTGTGGAGGAGCTAGCCGCTCCTAGCACACATGGAGTCACTGATCTGCTGCCATTCACACTTGTGACTATACCTGAGTATGTGGCTGAGTCTGTCACTTCCCAAAACACATGCCTCTACCAGTCAGACGGCCGCCACACTTGTGACTTCATCGGAAGTTTCGGTTGAAGTAATCACACAGGAATGATTTACTGTGCATGATGGCACCTGTTAATGTGGTAGGAGATGAAGAAAGGACTTAGGCATGAGTACCTCTCAAAATGGTCATCTCAAACAGATGTTAACATATTATATATATCGCAGATTCGATCCCACATGTGAAACAATCTTTACTGAATTTCAGACAATTTGTGATAGAGAAACCAGTGATTCTTGATTTGACACATTGCCTAAAAATGTGCTGGTGAAAGGCTGGGAAATAATTAGAGAAAATGACTATGAAATTAAGAATGTGCAAGTTATTTGTTCTTAAGTGTTTACACTCTATTGCATATCATTACCATCTTTTGAGCAAGAGATTTTTATAAATCACTACAAGGCGTTGATAATCTTTTTTTCCTGGAACTTTGCCTCCATCATGAAGCGGTTGCATGACTTACATTACATTAGTGCATCCAGGAATATTGATGTCATCTGTTTTCAGGAGTGTAGACTAGCGGTTGGAGAACGTCCCTAAGTTGCTCGGATATGCAGCGCGCAACGTAAAGCCAACTGACTGTTGTGTGATTTAGAAAGAACTTGCCGTAGTCACTCCCAGCCCTACAAAGTCGATTAAGCATGTAATATCATGGTGTTAAAGTATATGCAGATAACTTCTTCAACAATCTTTATGCCCAGATAATTAATTTCAACCTGTGTTCTACCAGATGACATCAGTAGTGAACCTGTCCCTATTTTTTGGAGTTTAGTGCCATACATAGGAATACTGGAGGGTCTATAACAAACACAAATGGACCTAAACTAGTTAAAATTATAAATAAATAAGCAACATAACGCTAGAATTGTAGGAGCTATTGAGGTACTGTCAAAAAATTTTGCTGAGAATATAAAAAAGTTTTGGAGTGAGATTAATGTGTTGAGATGGATTAAGGAACGAATGGATTTGGCAGTTATAAACAGAAGAGGAGAATTAATGAACATAAAAGTACCATGGAATAGAAATTCTGTAAGAGGTAAATGTAGATATATATTCGTAAGAGATATTACATAAAATAATAAAAGTCCTTCGTAAGACTCAAACATAATAAATTTCACTCAGTGCTTAATGAACGCTCTTACGTTTTAAAATGGAATAAATGGCAGTCAGTTCTCTGGTAGATTAAACGTCTAATGTAATTAGTGGCAGACACTGGATGAGTGTAACAGTGACAGTGAGATTTAGTTAAATGGCCCGTCCAATGTAAGGTTTAAGACGTCGAACGCAAGGAAAATCGAGAATTTAAGTGCGTGATGGAATTTTAAAAACAGAGATCTCAAATGAAAGTTTACGAGTCGACTACAGATTGAAAAGTTGACTTGATGTGTGGAGAATGACGAAGAGGAGAATTACACGAGGGGAAAATTGACTGAAAGGTAAAATATAAAAGGTATAAGGTGTAAGCTTGCCTTTTATTATATTTCATTTCGGTAATTATTGAAATGTTTGTTTTTGTAGCTGAATGTATATTTATAACCGTAGTCACATTTCATATTATTTTGAGTAAGTTGGTACAGGAACGTAGCAGGTTTTTTTCTCACGATTAGCGGATAGAGGATCGAGCCTTCATCACTCTTTACGATGACTGGCCCCTACCTGCTACCTGGAGTCTACCTGGAGGGCATTCCGGGGATCAACGACCCCGCTGCTCGGTCCATGACCAGGCCTCCTGGTGGATCAGAGCCTGATCAACGAGGCTGTTACTTCTGGCCGCATGTAGTCCAACCTACGAACCACAGCCCGGCAGACCTGGCACTGGCTTTACCTATCTGTTCAGCTCCCTCTTGAAGACAACCAGGGGCCTATTGGTAATTCCAAGTATGGCTGAACAGTCTTGGGCCCCGGACACTTATTGTGGTCTCTCTTAGTATACCAATGGCGCCCCTACTTTTCACTGGGGGTATGTTGCATCGCCTGCCAAGTCTTTTGCTTTCGTAGGGGGTGATTTGTGAGTTCAGAACAGGGACCAGTCCCTCCAGGATCTTCCAGGTGTAGATCACCCTACAGGTGAGGCGCTTCATTAAACGTAAAGGTATTAAGTAAATTTACAGTATTAGGGAGCATTCTAGACAACGCCTATCAAAAAAAGAAACAAAAAGATTTGCATTGATTGAACTCAATTTAAGAGGGAGTTCGTTTGTAATTAGTATTGGTTTGAGAATTACGGCTGATAGTTTAGTTTATAAGATCAACGTTAAGAAAGACAAACAAATTTAATGTAGCACTGAAATTTAACAAGAAAAAAATACTTAGTGCAAAGCTCCTTTCCCAAATATATAATAACGCTTACTCATCATCCCAAAGAAGTTAAGTCAGAATCCACACCTTGAAGTAGTGTGGATTCTGAGTGGTCTGTCTTGCT
>NC_091297.1:22206852-22296852 GCF_038502225.1 Cherax quadricarinatus
CAGGTGTTGCAGTCAACGTACTCTGCAGGTGTTGCAGTCAACGTACTCAGCAGGAGTTTCAGTCAACGTACTCTGCAGGTGTTGCAGTCAATGTATCCTGCAGGTGTTGCAGTCAACGTACTCTGCAGGTGTTTCAGTCAACGTACTCTGCAGGTGTTGCAGTCAGTGTACTCTGCAGGTGTTGCAGTCAGTGTACTAAGCAGGTGTTGCAGACAGTGTACTCCGCAGGTGTTGCAGTCAATTTACACTGCAGGTGTTGCAGTCAGTGTTCTCTGCAGGTGCTGCAGTTAATGTACCCTGCAGGTGTTGCAATCAATGTACTCTGCAGGTGTTGCAATTAATGTACCCTGCAGGTGTTGCAGTCAACGTGCTCTGCAGGTGTTGCAGTCAACGTACTCTGCAGGTGTTGCAGTCAGTGTACCCTGCAGGTGTTGCAGTCAATGTACCTTGCAGGTGTTGCAGTCAACGTACTCTGCAGGTGTTGCAGTCAGTGTACTCTGCAGGTGTTGCAGTCAGTGTACTCCGCAGGTGTTGCAGTCAGTGTACTCCGCAGGTGTTGCAGTCAATGTACGCTGCAGGTGTTGCAGCCAGCGTACTCTGCAGGCGCTGCAGTCAGTGTACCCTGCATGTGTCCCAGTCAATGCACCCTGCAGGTGTTGCAGTCAGTGCACTCTGCAGGTGCTGCCGTCAGTGTACCCTGCAAGTGTCCCAATCAATGTACCCTGCAAGTGTTGCAGTCAACGTACTCTGCAGGTGTTGCAGTTAACGTAATCTGGAGGTGTTGCAGTCAGTGTACCCTGCAGGTGTTGCAGTCAATGTACCTTGCAGGTGTTGCAGTCAACGTACTCTGCAGGTGTTGCAGTCAGTGTACTCTGCAGGTGTTGCAGTCAGTGTACTCCACAGGTGTTGCAGTCAGTGTACTCCGCAGGTGTTACAGTCAGTGTACGCTGCAGGTGTTGCAGTCAGTGTATTCTTCAGGTGTTGCAGTCAGTGTACTCTGCAGGTGTTGCAGTCAATGTACTAAGCAGGTGTTGCAGTCAGTGTACTCTGCAGGTGTTGCAGTTAGTGTACTCTGCAAGTGCTGCAGTCAGTGTACTCAGCAGGTGTTTCAGTCAGTGTACTAAGCAGGTGTTGCAGTCAGTGTACTTTGCAAGTGCTGCAGTCAGTGTACTCTGCAGGTGTTGCAGTCAGTGTACTCTGCAGGTGTTGCAGTCAGTGTACTCTGCATGTGTTGCAGCCAATGTACTCCGCAGGTGTTGCAGTCAGTGTACTCTGCAGATGTTGCAGTTAGTGTACTCTGCAAGTGTTGCAGTCAGTGTACTCAGCAGGTGTTGCAGTCAATGTACTAAGCAGGCGTTGCAGTCAGTGTACTCTGCAAGTGCTGCAGTCAGTGTACTCTGCAGGTGTTACAGTCAGTGTACTCTGCAGGTGTTGCAGTTAGTGTGTTACAAAAAACGCGATTCTAAAAGCTTAGAGATCTCCAGTGAATACTAGAAAGGACTGCCCTTCTAGCATCCAGCCTGTTACTGGGTTTTCGTAACAAGTAGTCAGTATCCTTGTCCAATTATCCATTAGAATTCAGTATGATTCAATAGTGCTTCAGGATTACAAATGGTAGGCTACTAACTAGAGAAATTAAAATTTAATAAATTTATTAAGTCTAGAGGAATATTATCAAAGTAAATTAAATTAAATTAATTACAGTAATCAAAATAATATCACTTCTCTCAAGTACAATATTATTGTGCTGAAAGCACATATCACATTTATAATTCCTAAGTACCGTCTGGTACATTAACATTTAATAAGATATTACAAATATGTACAAGTTTGTGTATGCGTGTAAGTGCTCCAAGTAGTTCGTTTTGTCTCACGACTCGGCTAGACTTAAACAAGTGACCGACAAAGTCCTCACATAAACTAACTTCTTGACCAACTGGCAATCAGAACAGTCTGCTTGAACAATAAAAAGAATGCTAAGTCCAATAGCAATATAACAAGCAACTGCGACACAGAATCAGGAACAAGGAGATAATATAACGACACTAAGTAGGGACCATCAGCAGATCCTCCACAAAAGTCACCAAACTCCCATACTACTGAATCTAAGTTCAGCATAAGAAGATCCCCGACTGTGATAATACACAGATACCAGTACAAATTAGGTGAGAAGCTACAGCTCAGGACCTGAGATGTTTCGAGTGTCTATGTGACACACAACCTCAGTACAACGTCGAAAATCACTAAGTCTATACAATGTTCTGTGAACAGACTTCTACAGAACTAACAAGAATAATGAGACAGACAATCTGTCCAACCACCAAGAGAGTCTAGACCAGACTGAATACTTCAGGCGAGGTGAGGACACCCCATCCCCCTCGATCATGTGATAGCTCCATGGACAGCTGCAGCTCAGTAACAACGAGAAGCCGGCAGGGAAACGAGCCACAAGCGATAATTACAGTAGCTAGGCAATCAAGACTTGAACTGAGCACATAATATGTTACATCCTACCTAACAAAGGAAGCTACGTCAAATAACAATGTAAAGCAATACATTTACGATTTAGCTATTATCGCAAATATAAGCAATATAAAATTAAATGAAAAGGTAATAATTATATATATACATAATAATCATTATCATATACATTATATATATTGCAACCCATTCAGGGGTTGCAACACCCCCCCAACACGACAAACGGTCGCACTAGGAGTTGCATTAATGTCTTTCACATTATTACTGATTACTCATATCAATACAATTTAATATAAATATTAATCAGAGTCTCTCTTGTGCCAAGCACCTCTACAATTTCACAGCGTCCATCACTAGGATATGCCCCTAGTACTAGGGCAGTACACAGTATCGTATCTCTGCACACTCGTGGTTATGTACATCATTGTAGAGACAGGATAGCGTAGATGAGCAGGGCACTTTGAGGCTCGATCATAGTAGAGGAGACTGCATTCCACTCTTAAGTAGTGGTTGTGGAATGCTATGCAGTATGGACATCTGAGTATGAAACAGTTTAAGGTGTGTCGTGAGGGGGGGGGTCTGCAGCAGGACAGTGTTGCATCACGCAGTACATCGCCCACACCACACTACCCACTCAACACTCTGTGATGTAGTCCAGCTGGGCTTGTGAGGTCTCTGGGGAGACCTAATTTAACCAATTATATGGTCACACCTTGCCTTGGCAAACGTCTGTAGCCACGCCCACGTCTGAGGTCTTTTGTTCTTGACACCTCAGACCTAGGCGTCAGGTCGTACACGTGGTTGTGGAGGGTGCTTGGACCACCATAAAAGCCCAAGGAAGAGCATGATCAAGAGATTCGAGCGGAGCTGCTGCTGGGGTGCAGAGCTCCTGAGCAGAGATTCGTGCGGAGCTGCTGCTGGGGTGCAGAGCTCCTGAGCAGAGACTTCGAGCGGAGCTGCTGCTGGGGTGCAGGGCTCGGGAGAAGGCTGCTGAAGTCTCTGGAGGAGACTGTTGGAGGCATTGGGCAGAGTACTGGCTTGGAGCAGTACTTGTGCTGTGTAGGTCTTGGGACCTGTGGCTTAGTTCCTGTGATGAACTGCCCTCTGAACTACATTGTAAGTTATATTCTGTTTCGCCAAGCTAATTGTATTCCCTGTCTCACTGCTTATGTGTACCACCCCATTTATCTAAACCCCAATGTACTCCTGTTCCCAAATATATTATTGTACAAGGACTTAATAATAAACTGTGTTTGAGTAGAATAGTAATATTCACTGTCCCCGTTATTAGCTATTCCTATTTCTCATATTTTATTATGTTTATATGAGTGAAGAGTGGGCGAGGCATATGTTAGTGAGTAGTGTAGAGTTAATGAGAGTGTCGTGGTGGTCACCACTGACCTGTCATTACCTACCTACCTCCGCTAATCATCTCACTCCTAACACCGCGCCTGCCTCTCCCCTGCCTACATAATCCCTTACTCCCATATCCCCCACTTATATCCTATTCAATCATTACCCCCCTACATGACAACTCAGCTTATGTCTCCTCCTCATACACAACACTACTGTGAATATATAAATATAATAATTAGACATGACATGAGTATACATAGTTAATATGGGCTGGAGGGATTAAGTTACTTTACTGAATTTGACATAGCAAGTAACAAAAGGTATTTGGGCATTAAAATTACGTTAATTTAATGTAACTGATAATTATTAAGGACGTGACAGAGCGTCAGCAATTACATTACAATGACCACTTATGTGTTTTATACTAATAGAATAAGGTTGGATTCTGAGGGCCCATGTCATGATCCTAGCATTTTTACTTTTCATAATGTTAATATAAGTGAGTGGATTGTGGTCTGAAAAAACGTTAATTTTAAATGCTGAAGTGCCCAAATACACGTCAAAATGTTCCAAGGACAGCACAAGAGCTAGAGCCTCTTTCTCAATAGTGGCATAATTTTTCTGGTGTCGTTTAAGCTTAGATGAATAGTAACATATAGGATGGAGAATATCAGTGGATGTTGACTGTTGGAGCAGCACAGCGCCCACTGCATAACCACTCGCATCTATATGTAAAAAGAAGGGAAGATTAAAATTAGGACTTTTCAACACAGGAGCAGAGGAGAGCAAACGTTTCAACCTTTTAAACGAGTCTGAACAATCTCTAGTCCAGGTGAACTGAACTTTACTACTAGTAAGCTCAGTGAGTGGAGCTGCAATCTGAGAAAAGTTTGGGCAGAACCTGCGACAATATCCTGCCATACCCAGGAATCTCTGTACTCGCTTCCTATCCTGTGGCACTGGAAATTCAGAAATTGCACGAACCTTAGCCTCAATAGGAGCAACCTCACCTTGGCTGATACAAAAGCCTAGATAGGTAATCTTGGCTTGACCAAAACTACATTTAGCTAAGTTAACAGTGAAGTTGTAGTGCGCCAGTCTCTCAAACAATGCTCTGAGACGCGTCAAGTGCTGTTCCCACTCGTCACTGTACACCACTAAGTCGTCAAGGTAGGCTTCTACTCCTTCTAAATTGTGGGTCAACTCGTTCATTATACGTTGGAATGAAGAAGCCGCGTTACATAGGCCGAAGGGGGTGACGAGGTAGTTAAACAATCCATCTTGAACAGTAAAAGCAGATATTTCTTGAGCACGTTCAGTAAGCGGGACTTGATAATAGCCTCGTAAGAGATCTAAACGGCTGACAAACTGGGCTCCTGACACACGGTCAATAAGGTCGTCAATGCGAGGTAGAGGATAACCATCAGGCAAGGTGACAGAGTTCACTCTCCTGTAATCAGTGCACATCCTGAAACTACCGTCAGGTTTAGGCACTAAAATACAGGGAGATGCCCATGGACTTTTACTGCGCTCAATAAGTCCGTGAGGTAACAGAAAATCAACCTCTTCTCTCAATGCTTTATGCTTTGTTGGACTCATCCTATATGGTGATTGCTTAATGGGTGATGCTCCCTGTACATCAACGTCATGTACACCTAGAGTACAACGTTTAGGAACATCACTGAACAATTCAGGGAAATGCAAAATCATGTTTTTAATATCACCAGCTTTATCAATCCCAAGGTTACTAAGAAAATCGTCTAGTGACTGTAGAGTCACTGAATTTTCTAAACGCACCTCTATACCTCTAGAGATGTCAGGTAGACTGACGTTTTCTTTCTCTGTCCTAGGATGAATAGATGTAGTAGGTAGAGGACTAGCGTAGTATGCCTTAAGCTGGTTAACATGGTACACATGATTAGATTTCTTTTTCCCAGGCGTACGTACCAAATAATTTACGTATGATGGTCCAGGGGACCATCATACCTGGCTTGTAGAGCATGACCTGGTACTAATTTCCTAGCCATCACCTTATCTCCTGCTTTAAAAGAACGAGAGACAGCACGCTTGTCATAATGTTGCTTCATTCTAGCTTGGGCTGAAACTAGGTTTTTCGAAGCTAGTTCTCTAGCGGCTGTCAAATGTTGCTGCATTAATGAAGGTGAAGTACTCAATGATGGATTTGATTTTCCTGTCCACACGTCTTTCAACACTGCGAGAGGACCACGCACTTGGTGTCCGAATATTAATTCAAAAGGACTAAACCCGAGACTTTCTTGCTCACTTTCTCTCATAGCGAACAGAAGAAAAGGTATACCCTCATCCCAGTCTCTAGAAAAATGTTCACAATAAGCTCTCATTAAGGACTTCAGTGTCTGATGAAATCTCTCTAGAGCACCTTGTGACTGTGGATGATAACTGGTTGAAAGTACAGACTTTATTCCTAGGTGGGATAATGCTTCTCGAAAGATCTTAGAAGTGAAGTTAGATCCCTGATCTGATTGTATCTCTCGTGGCAATCCAACCTGGGAGAAAAATTTCATCATCGCTCTCACAATAGCACGAGCATTAATTTTTCTCATAGGAATAGCTTCGGGATAGCGTGTTGCAGCGTCCATAATAGTAAATAAGTATTGGTTTCCTACTTTGGTTCTAGGCAAAGGACCAACACAATCAATAATAAGACGTGAGAATGGTTCACCATGCACGGTGATAGGAATGAGAGGTGCAGGTGGAGGTGTGTGCGCTGGCTTGCCTGTCACTTGACACACGTGGCAACGTCGCACATGATCAGCTACTGTTTCCTTCATCTTTGGCCAAGTAAAATGTTTTGCCAGTTTACAGTGTCTTCTTGACACCCAAATGTCCTCCTATGGGACTATTGTGAGCAAAATCAATGGCTTGTTCACGAAATGTAACTGGTAACACTACGAGATGCTTGACTGTGGTGGAAACACTATCAGCTGACAACTTACTTGTATTTTTCTCCATCAGTACACCGTTACTATAATAGTAACAATTATCGAGATCCTTTGCTTCACTCTCAGTAACTGTTATATCTCTCAGTCTTTCCAGTGACTGATCAACAAACTGATCCTTGATTAAATCATCATGAGTTAGAAATTTAACGTCAGTTGTGTCCTGACTAGGTTGCTGACAGGGGGGAATTGGTGTTAATGATCCTGGGCGCAGAGCGTCACTAAACAACATATTCAAGCCCAAATCATTGTCATCCACTAACTCAAGACAAGAAGACTGGCGTCTTCTTGTCTTTGCTCCAGATTCTCCTCCACCACGATGTTGTGAACACTAACTCCAAGGCCGAGGGACTGATTACCTCATCTTTTGTATATAGTTCTACTGTCTTCCTATTATGTCCTAGAATCTGTATTGATAAAGCCACTGGATGGCGAAACGTCTACAATAAAGATATCCAGATGTTGCACATGTGTCTTAACCTACAACTAGACTAGTACATATACACACTCTTTACACACGCCTTCTCACAATGATTCGTCCTATGCCATCCACCCTTATATACCTCCTATCACACTTCTGAGAGAAGTTATACATAGCTTTTAAGGTGTAACATAAATATGCTCGTACCTGGAAAAGCGGTGCCATAGTCATTGCTTTGTAATGCTATTATTCCCAGTTCGTGTCTCCTTTATTTGTACATATTTTTAAAATATTAGTGATTGAACGATTGGTCAAATAATACAGTCATTCAGTTTATTAAAAATATATTCACATCTGTATTTTTTATATCAGTTTGCTCTCAGATGCTCAGTGTCTACTACCTATTACATTTCATTATACCAAGAGTAAAGTCATTGCAAGCACGAAACTTGTGCAGAATATCATTACGGTACATTACACATTATTTAAAGTTATGAGCAAATCCAGTAATTCAACACTCTATTACAGCTGTTTCTATTATTTCCACAGTTTGTATTCTGTTGTTATTGTTTGTATTTTCTGTTATTCCCATTGTCTGTATTCTATCTCTCAGTGAGGGAAGGAACCTGATTAATGTAATCAGCAACGTCGGGTAGAATACTAACAAGCACAAAACAATTATGTGAATTATTTTTTTCCGGCTATAAATGAAGTTGAGAGGTGAGGTTAGAACACCTTACCCACGAGTGGAACGCCACACGAACACTCCATCACACTGGGTCCTTGAACGATCCTCTCTGGTTCCACGGTCCTTAATTTCCCAGGAAGTCCTGAAAATAGCTTCCAGGTCGGCTTGAACCAGATACTGTCACTGTCTTGAGCCACGTATTAAAAGAACAAGAATCATTATCTTCGCATAAAGCATTTTTGTTTTCCAGAATTTTTTGTCCATGACGGGAAGTCAGTTCTAAGAAGGGAACTACTGTGTACCAGAGACGAATAAGGTATCAGCAGTTTTGTTGCTGCTCGACCACAACGTATGTGACTCAGGTGAGTGATTTATATCTCAAGGTCTTAAGTATATTGTGTCGGGCGTGGAATAAACTAACGAAAATACTCTGTGATAGACCTTTGCTTATCCTTATACAAGAAGGAAGTCCTACTATCATATCTTATTCTGTGTTCTCTTATTTGAATGGTAGACAGGAAAAACAGCGGTCATGTGACTAAGATTCATGAAAGGAAATTTTTTTACATTATCATTTGACAAATAAAATAGAACCACCAACAAGAGCAAAATGTTAATAAACAAGTAATTTGTACCATTATAGGAGAGATTATCATAGATGAGTTAATTATTTTATGAATTATCTGTATTATAATTATTATTATTATTATTATTATTATTATTATTATTATTATTATTATTATTATTATTATTGTTATTGTAGTTGTTGTTGCTGTTGTTATTTTATATATAATTATCATCACTGTTGTCCCAATCAGTCGCCGAACATAGCATGGAATATAATTTCCAAGAACTGTCATTTACATATTTGCTTGTATTGGGTGTAAGGGTGGGCATCTTCTCTGTTATTTTAAGTAATTTGCATAAAGTGTCTGGCAGGTATTTATTTATAACAATGAAAGCGGTACTATGTGAACCACACTCCTGAGGTAAACACCAGGAAGTACAACAAGATTTTAATGAAAAACTTCTTTGTCTAGCGCCGAGCGTTACTCCAATAAAGTTTGTTCTGCAATACTGTCCTACACACACACACACAGGAAGAATTTCTTTTAATGAGAGTAGCAGAAGAGTTGAGTAAATTCCAGGAGGATGTTGCTATGTAACAGCTGTTGTATTAAAATGGGATTAAAATTTAATAAGATTTAATTTAAGTCACAACGAGCGTGGCTCTACTTCTGTAACCATATACGTGTAAGTAACAGCTAATTGGTAATTCCTCACATGCCTCCTCACATCAGCTTTGTCATATGTCCTTTACACACTCTTCCCCTTCATACACATATATATCACTATAACGCTACTACATGTCTTGTAGTTATCATGTTGTTATCATGGTGACATGATAATAACATACAAAATACTGCGTGGAATAGACAAGGTGGACAGAGACAGGATGTTCCAGAGAGGGGACACAGAAAAAAGGGGTCACAGTTCGAAGTTGAAGACCCAGGTGAGTCAAAGGGATGTTAGGCAGTATTTCTTCAGTCACAGAGTAGTCAGGAAGTGGAACAGCCTAGCAAGTGAGGTAGTGGAGGCAGGAACCATACATAGCTTTAAGATGAGGTATGATAAAGCTCATGGAGCAGGGAAAGAGAGAACCTAGTAGCATTCAGTGAAGAGGCTGGGCCAGGAGCTGAGTCTCGACCCCTGCGATCACAATTAGGTGAGTAAACACACACAAACAAACACACACACACACACACACACACACACACACACACACACACACACACACACACACACACACATATATATATATATATATATATATATATATATATATATATATATATATATATATATATATATATATACATGCAAAACAACCACTGTGAAAGAGTAGTGAAATTCCAAGCGCTTACGTGACTACTCACATTGTCATTTGACAATGTGAGTAGTCACGTAAGCGCTTGGAATTTCACTACTCTTTCACAGTGGTTGTTTTGCATATTTTAAAATCACCTGTTTACTGTGATCTTATTGCATATATATACATATATATGCGCCGTGTCCCACCAAGGCAGGGTGGCCCGAAGAAAAACTTTCATCATCATTCATTCCATCACTGTCTTGCTAGAGGTATGCTTACACTACAGTCATGAAACTGCAACATTAACACCCCTCCTTCAGAGTGCAGGAACTATACTCCCCATCTCCAGGACTCAAGTCCGGCCTGCCGGTTTACCTGAATCCCTTTATAAATGTTACCTTGCTCACACTCCAACAGTACATCGTCCTAAAAAACGCTTGTCTCCATTCGCTCCTATCTAACACACATGCATGCTTGCTGGAAGTCCAAGCCCCTTGCACACATAACCGCCTTAACCTCTTCCCTCCAACCTTTCCTAGGCCGACCCCTACCCCGCCTTCCCTCCACTACAGATTTATACACTCTCCAAGTCATTCTATTTTGTTCCATACTCTCTACATGTCCGAACCACCTCAACAACCCCTCCTCAGCCCTCCGGATAATGGTTTTGGTAATTCGTTTATCTCCTCCTAATTACCAAACTACAAATTCTCTGTATTATATTCACACCACACATTGTCCTCAGACACGACATCTCCACTGCCTCCAGCCTTCTCCTCGTTGCAGCATTCACCACCCATGCTTCACACCCATAGAAGAGCGTTGGTATAACTATACTCTCATACATTCCCCTCTTTGCTTCCATGGATAAAGTTCTTCGTTTCCACAGACTCCTCATTGTACCACTCAACTTTTTCTCCTCGTCAGTTCTATGATTCACCTCATTTTTCATAGACCCATCTGCTGACTCGTCCACTCCTAAATATATGTGACAACTCTCACTTTGTGTTTGATTCTTTATCTTTTAACCCCACACCTTTTGCCAACACCCGAAAATTCTCTTCTCTTACAACCCACATCTATAAATATATTGAACAACCACGGTGACATCACGCATCCCCGTCTAAGGCCTACTTTCACTGGGAAATAATCTCCCTCTTTCCTACATACTCTAACCTGAGCCTCACTATCCTCGTAAAAACTCTTCACTGTTTTCAATAACCTGTCTCCTATTCCATACACCTGCAACATCTGCCACACTGGCCCCCTATCCACCCTGCCATACGCCTTTTCCAAATCCATAAATGCCACAAAAACCTCTTTACCCTGTTCACCTATATGTTTCACTGTGAACACTTGGTCTACACACCTTTCCTAAAGCCTCCTTGTTAATTTGCTATCCTACTCTCCCTCTTACTCTTAATTCTTTCAATAATAACTCTACCATACACTTTACCAGGTATACTCATGAGATTTATTCCCCTATAATTTTTTCACTCTCTTTTGTCCCCTTTGCCTTAATATAAAGGGCGAAACTGACCACCAATGATTCACAAGGATCTTACAAAGCAATTCAGTAATAAGGAAGAAGTCGACGCAATCGACGTACACAGTTTAAAAAACTAATATAACTGGCTTAAAAAAAACTGAAAGCTAAGTATGCTAGACCACTGTAGATTAAGGGTTTAAAAATGCAAATTACAGAAATAAGTGGAGTGGAAAAGTTGTCCTAGCAAAAGGCTGATCACTACATCCACTACTGAAAGTTAAGTGACGGCATACATGAAGGGCGACCAAATTAAACTAGTCCCCCTCAGATACACGTTAGTGAGAGACGGAAGGTACAACAATCAGACAATCAATTAGGTAAATGGACACAGATGCACAACTTTAAGATCTTTATTTTTAAGCTCCTAGCGAGCGAAACGTAATACAAAAATGAAGAATTCAGAATGTTTCGTTCTCGTTCCTTTACTTTACTCAGTGTATACATAAATTTGTATACACCTGTATTTGTGTACGTAAGTGAACATGTACATACATGTGTGTGTACATTATATGTGTACCTGTACTTATCTGTACACAACGTGTTCTCTCCTACAGATCTTGTTCACACACAAGTAAGCAATCCTTCACATACTAGTAAGTAATCCTTCACATACTAGTAAGTAATCCTTTACATACGAGCAAGTAATCCTTCACATACCAGCAAGTAATCCTTTACATACGAGCAAGTAATCCTTCACATACCAGCAAGTAATCCTTTACATACGAGCAAGTAATCCTTAACATACCAGCAAGTAATCCTTTACATACGAGCAAGTAATCCTTTACATACGAGCAAGTAATCCTTAACATACCAGTAAGTAATCCTTCACATACCAGTAAATAATCCTTCGCATAAAAGTAAGCAATCCTTCACATACCAGCAAGTAATCCTTTACATACGAGCAAGTAATCCTTCACATACCAGTAAGTAATCCTTCACATACCAGCAAGTAATCCTTTACATACGAGCAAGTAATCCTTTACATACCAGCAAGTAATCCTTTACATACGAGCAAGTAATCCTTCACATACCAGCAAGTAATCCTTTACATACGAGCAAGTAATCCTTCACATACCAGCAAGTAATCCTTTACATACGAGCAAGTAATCCTTCACATACCAGCAAGTAATCCTTTACATACGAGCAAGTAATCCTTCACATACCAGCAAGTAATCCTTCACATACCAGTAAGCAATCCTTCACATACCGGTAAGTAATTATTCACACGTGAGCAATTCTTCCAACACCTGACAAGAAACACCTGCCTCAGTGTACATGCAGCCAGCGATGAGGTTTCTGTGTTACGGTCTCGGGAAATGAGGTGAGGTTCTTGGCAATCACCAGCAAACACGAATGGTGAGGCTGTGGAGATTGGCGTGAGAGTAGTGTGCAGTGGAGGGTGGCGTGTGGTGTTTGGTGCGGTATGGTGTAAGGTGGTGTAAGGTGTGGTGGAGGGTCTACCTACTTGGAGTCTACCTGGAGGGCATTCCTGGGATTAACGCCCCCGCGGCCCGGTCCACGACCAGGCCTTTCGGTGGATCAGGGCCTAATTAACCAGTCTGTTACTGCTGGCCGCACGTAGTCCAACGTACGAACCACAGCCCGGCTGATCTGGCACCAACTTTAGGTATCTGTCTAGCTCCCACTTGAAGACGACCAGGGGTCTATTGGCAATGCCTATTATGGCTGGTGGGGCCCCGGACACTTATTGTGTTTTCTCTTAGTAGGGTAGAGTCATGTGTAGTGTGGAGGGTGTTGCATGGTGTGTGGTGCCGTTGTTGTTTGTTGAGCATGATGGTGGTTGGTGGGTGATGTGTAGTGGTGAGTGGTGTGTGAGTATGGATAGGGTGTGATGAATGATGTATGCTAGTGGGCGGTGCGTGGTGGAAGGCCATGTGTGGTGCATCGTGGTAGTGTGTGGTGGTGGGTTATGTACGTGATTATGTATGATGATGGGTAGTGTGTGCGTTCATAAATGGTGGAGGGTGACGGGTAGTATTTACTTATCTGTGGTAATGGGTGGTGTGTGCTCTTGTGTGGTGGTAAGTGATGGGTATGTCGTGGATGCCCGGTGGTGTGTAGTGATAGGTGATGTGTACTCTTGTGAGTTGGTAAGGAATGGATCCAATTATGAGTGATTAGCAATAAAGGAATGGAACAGACTGCCTGCACATGTCAAAGCCAGTCATAGCATAAGCCAGTTCAAGAAGAGAGCCAAAAGGTGCCTAATGAATGTAGCGACAGAAAGGAAGGAGAATGATTTTTATTTTTTTTAGCTAACTCACATGTAAATATAAATAACTTATTTTACCTTATTCCTAGTATATATCCTTTATAGTATAATAATAAAATATTATCTCCTTTCCAGAATAATAAAGTATTTAAAGTATTTAAAGGATCCCAGTGGAAATAAATCACTTTGACTTTTTTGGGTTATCCCAGGTTCTCTACACATATGCTGCTATATATGATAATGTATGTTACTGTATTTGTGTATACCTTAATAAACTTACATATTAATGGTCGTTTGTGTATACTCGTGTGTGATGGTGGGTGACAGGTGGTGTGTGTTTCCTTGTGCTGGTCAGAAAGATAGAGCAGGTTGAGTGGTTTGCCGCAAATATTTTGTGAGAAAAACCTAATGATGGGACTTTTGGGTTAGATTACATTAAGTTAGGTTAGGTCAGTATACTTTAACGTTAATAAGCCTAATTTTACGCAAAATGAGATAATAGTAATCGAGTTTCATTAAAGAGTTTGTGGTAATGGAAGCAAAGACTAGTAAAGACTAGCAAAGACTAGCAAAGACTAGCAAAGACTAGCAAAGACTAGCAAAGACTAGCAAAGATTAGCAAAGACTAGCAAAGATTAGCAAAGACTAGCAAAGACTAGCAAAGATTAGCAAAGACTAGCAAAGATTAGCAAAGACTAGCAAGGAATAGCAGCTGCATCACTACCGACATTATTATTATTATTATTATTATTATTATTATTATTATTATTATTGTTGTTGTTGTTGTTGTTGTTGTTGTTGTTGTTGTTGTTGTTGTTATCATTAGTAGTAGATTTAGTAGTAATAGCAGTACTATTAGTGGCAGTAGTTGTAGTATTAGTATCAGTACTAGTAGTAGTACTAATAGTAGTAGTAGTAGTTGTTGTATTACTAGTATTACCAGTAGTAACACTAGTACTACTACATACTACTACTTGTACTAGCAGTAGTAGTAGTAATGAAGAAGAACAAAACCTACAGCTGCCATAGAGAATCTGTGGTATGGAAAAGGTGGAGATAATTAAATTTGATTCGACGAAGAGGAGAACGGCATTTCTTTTCCATATTGTTTAATTACTTTCTATTAGAATTAGATATTTTATAACTACGTTATTCAATTCTAACAGAATAATATATACAAGGAATCGACTTCAGCACTAAACGTTAGACAGCGAACAGTGTGGTCAACGTTATATTTTCACTTTCTAGTCTAAATCCTTCGTTTAGGACAGGTTACCTGCATTCCAGAGGTGGGTGTGGCGCCAGCCACGGTTGGTGGCGCCAGCCAGCTCATACACCTTCACTAATCTTAACTTTGACTCTGGTTTACGAAAATAGAAGATTCGTGGACTTATAAAATCCAACGTATGTCCTGAGATCCAATCTGCAATTCTTGGATTGCTCTGAAATCTAAGCGTATCTGACGTACGGCTTCAACAAACACCAACTGTTTCACGACACACAAACAGAAATTATAATTATAACTTACACCGTTAAAGAAATGCATAAAACTACTAACCTAGTGTGAGATGAATATTGTCAAGTTTAACGCAAGAGACGAACTTCCGTACATAAGCGTAATGTTGTTCCTTTAGGGTAAAATATAATTTATTTGTCTCATTACAGATAAAGTGACCTCTGGTGTAAATTTTGGGACCCACAGCCTCGGAGAAGTGGATAAAAAGGCTTCAATGAAGAATATTCGGATTTCTTCCTGAAGCCGTTTGAATATTCCACTTCCCTTACCACCCCATCTTTTCATAATTTTTTTTTACCAATAGGAATATTTTATTACATAATATGGTACAGAAGATTTAAGAGCTACATTGTTGACATAAAGGTGGTGTATACGGTACATGTTGTTACGTGTGTATCACCGATTGTAAGGCGAAAATCTCATCCAGCTCCTTAGAGCTGGGGCGTGTGCCCATATATATATATATATATATATATATATATATATATATATATATATATATATATATATATATATATATATATATATATATATATATATATATATATATATATAATGTCGTTTGGAATAGGAAAAGCTAGAACTCTCCTTTCTAAAATTTTCCCTTATACGTTTAAAAATATATTTTTTTCATTTATGTTAATGTAAAAATTAATAATTTTGTACCAAAAGAACCTTAGAAAACTTACCTAATCTCATTATAACATGCGCAGTTTAATTTACCCCATCCAATTAAATGTATTTTATATAAGTTTACAATAATTTAATAATAAACCAACACAATGAAATATATTTTTTTCGTTAGGTTCAGAATGATTTTTGCGAAATTACTGCACACACAATTTTTCGTTTGCCTTATTCGGCAAGAAGAGCATTGCTATTTAAGTAAAAATCGTAAGTTTCACCTATTCGGCACGACATAAACATTATCTCTCGATTGAGAGCAGGATTCGATCCTGCGCCTCTTCATCAAAATATACAATACTTTCCTCACACAACCAGACCTCAATGGGCCTGTAAATTTGCCTTGCAGAGAATTACCCTGAACTAATTTTTAAGCAAGAACTAGGTCACCCTTCTTACGGAAGTGTGGATTTTCCTTTTTTCATTGTATGATTTCTTTGTTGCCTGGGCTAATATTTAATTATCTACTGCTAACAAGAATAATTTGAGCAATATATCAATTAGCAAGGAAGGAAGAGATTATATGGGTGGGCATTTTTCTCCTAACCATAGCTCTTTCACCACAGTGAAAGGACACTGTACCTTATGAAACCCTTATTAAGTTCTCTCTCAGTGTACTCATCACTTCCTTGGGTTCCATTGTAGGTATCCTGCTGCGTCTGAGAAGCCTTTTGTGTTCAACTGCAGTAATCTTGGTGTGCAGGTTTGGGACCAATCCCTCTAATATCTTCCAGGTGTATATTATCATGTATCTTTCTCGACTACGTTCTAAGGAGAACGGTTGCTGGGACTTTAATTACTCACAGTAATTTAGGTACTTGTTTGAGTTTATACGAGCTGTGAAGGTTCTCTGGAAGGCCAACATGAGCGAAGAATTTCAGAAATACTTGGACATGAGAATGAGCATAGGTATTGTCTCCAGGTACCTTGTTGTAATGTACATAATTACGAATATGTATAGATTTTCAATGCAGGAGCACGGCAGTGACCTAATGCAATCAGTAACAAGCCATGCAAGAGGTTCCTCAAAAGTGGAAATGGGTAGTAGAGGGACTGGTACTATGCCCTGTGATGGCTTTCCATTCACTTAGCAAGAATGAAACGCCCTTACATGTGCTGTAACACTGTCATGAATCTCTGGCCAAAACAAGTATTTTCTAATTTTTTAGTGTTTTCCCTCATGCCTTGGCGACCACTTGAAGGTGTATTATGTGCCTCCTGTAACACCTATGAAACCAGTGCTGATCTTTCCCACGTCACAGTGGCATCAGTAGTTGCACGTGAGTGACATCCTTCGAGGCAGAGTGAAGAATGCTTAAGTCGGACTGGAATGTAGGTAATCCTGAAGGAAAATGCTGCCTATGATATAAAGAGACCCACGTTACCTTACCATCAACTCTATGGTCAGAGAATACCATCTACTCACTAGAAGAAGCAACAATTTCTTGTTACGATGCCATGACAATACTAGGAAAAAACCTCAGCAAACAAAATATGGAGAGTGCATATATGCAGCAGCCTACATCTTCCTTAAGAAGAAACAGCCAGTCACACGCAACATCCACTATCCCACCTCACCTGCCCCGACCATCCCCAATCAACACTCAACCACCCCACAATACACACACCCATCCACCCCCATTACCCGCCCCAGCCACTCCATACCCTCTCCCAAGCAACCAGCATCACCTGACCCTAACACCCCATACCATTTATCCCCACATCCCTTTTCCGGGAGGAGCGTAAAACGATGAGGTGAAACTCCTGATGCTCCACTTTGCTCATCATGTCAGTATCTGGAACCAGCCATCGCCACCAAGGTCTAGACAACACCAACGAATCTGGTGAGATTCTCGTGAGGAAGGCAAGAGAGAGAGACAGAGAGAGAGAGAAAGAGAGAGAGAGAGAGAGAGAGAGAGAGAGAGAGAGAGAGAGAGAGAGAGAGAGAGAGAGAGAGAGAGAGAGAGAGAGAGAGAGAGAGAGAGAGAGAGAGTAGAGAGTACTTAAAATCACTATAATCACGTATATATAAGCTTGCAGGGGTCCAGTCTCAGCTCGACCTCTGTATACAAGCATAAACTTAGTTAAGCATCTAAATCATTGGGGGCACTAGAACTGTAATCCTTAGAACGTACGCGGGAAAGATACACTATAATCTTGAAGATAATAGAGGATTGGACCCAAAGCTGCACACCGAAGTAACTACATATGAACGCAAGAGGCTTGGCGGACTGTGCAGGATACCTCCGAAAAGAAGTAGGGAAGCAATGAGTACATTGCGAAAGAACTCAGTAAGTGTTAAGGGACCATGACTCTTCAAAATCCTTTATGCATAAGGGGGATTACCAAAAAAATAAACCTGTCTTCAAGAGGCAACTAGACAGATTCCTCAAAGCAGCTCCTGATCAGCCTGGTTGTGGTGCATACGTTGGAGTGCGAGCGGTGGTTAGCAACGGCTCGAGTGGTCAGGCCAACATCAAGGAGTTTTGGTCTGGGACCGGGACGCGGGGGCAGTTACCTCCGGAAGCGACTCCAGGTAAACATCTCTCAACTTGTCGTAGGCCAGATTCCCTCTCTCCTACCCTCTTGTTCACGATCATACCTGCTCCTAAAACTACTTATGGAGCCTGTCTCTATTTCTTCGTTGAAGTTATTCCACTTCCTGACAACCTGAGTGTGTGTGTAGGTATGTGTGTGTGTGTGTGTGTGTGTGTGTACTCACCTAATTGTACTCACCTAATTGTGGTTGCAGGGGTCGAGACTCAGCTCCTGGCCCCGCCTCTTCACTGATCACTACTGGATCCCCTCTCTCTCTGCTTCCTGAGCTTTGTCATACCTCTTCTTAAAACTATGTATGGTTCCTGCCTCCACTACTTCACTTGCTAGGCTATTCCACTTGCTGACAACTCTATGACTGAAGAAATACTTCCTAACGTCCCTGTGACTCGTCTGAGTCTTCAGCTTCCAGTTGTGACCCCTTGTCCCTGTGTCCCCTCTCTGGAACATCCTATCTCTGTCCACCTTGTCTATTCCCCGCAGTATCTTGTATGTCGTTATCATGTCTCCCCTGACCCTTCTGTCCTCCAGTGTCGTCTGTCCGATTTCCCTTAACCTTTCCTCGTACGACATTCCCTTGAGCTCTGGGACTAGCCTTGTTGCAAACCTTTGTACTTTCTCTAACTTCTTGACGTGCTTGACCAGGTGTGGGTTCCAGACTGGTGCTGCATACTCCAGTATGGGCCTAACATACACAGTGTACAGTGTCTTGAACGATTCCTTATTAAGGTATCGGAACGCTATTCTCAGGTTTGCCAGGCGCCCGTATGCTGCAGCGGTTATTTGGTTGATGTGTGCCTCCGGTGATGTGCTCGGTGTTATGGTCACCCCAAGGTCTTTCTCCCTGAGTGAGGTCTGTAGTCTTTGTCCACCTAGCCTATACTCTGTCTGCGGTCTTCTTTGTCCCTCCCCAATCTTCATGACTTTGCATTTGGCTGGATTGAATTCGAGAAGCCAGTTACTGGACCACATGTCCAGCCTCCCCAGGTCTCTTTGCAGTCCTGCCTCATCCTCGTCCGATTTAATTCTTCTCATCAACTTCACGTCATCTGCGAACAGGGACACTTCAGAGTCTATTCCTTCCATCATGTCGTTCACATATATCAAAAATAGCACTGGTCCTAGAACTGACCCCTGTGGGACCCCGCTCGTAACAGGCGCCCACTGTGATACCTCTTCACGTACCATGACTCGTTCCTGCCTCCCAGTCAGGTATTCCCTTATCCATTGCAGTGCCCTTCTAGGTCAATCTCCCTGAACCGTGAGCTTTATCATACCTCTGCTTAAAGCTATGTATGGATCCTGCCTCCACTACATCGCTTCCCAAACTATTCCACTTCCTAACTACTCTGTGGCTGAAGAAATACTTCCTAACATCCCTGTGATTCATCTGTGTCTTCAACTTCCAACTGTGTCCCCTTGTTGTTGTGTTCCATCTCTGGAACATCCTGTCTCTGTCCACCTTGTCAATTCCTCTCAGTATTTTGTATGTCGTTATCATGTCCCCCTATCTCTCTTGTCCCCCCTATCTCTCTTGTCCTCCCGCGCGCGCGCGCGCGCGCGTGTGTGTGTGTGTGTGTGTGTGTGTGTGTGCGTGTGTGTGTGTGTGTGTGTGTGTGTGTGTGTGTGTGTGTGTGTGTGTGTGTGTGTGTGCGTGTGTGTGTGTGTGTGTGTGTGTGTGTGTGTGTGTGTGTGTGTGTGTGTATGTGTGTGTGTGTGTGTGTGTGTGTGTGTGTGTGTGTGTGTGTGTGTGTGTGTGTGTGTGTGTGTGTGTGTGTGTGTTTGTGTGTGTGTGTTTGTGTGTGTGTGCATGTGTGTGTGTGTGCATTAGAGTGATGGAGAATGTTAGAGGCAGTGTTTTAGTTACGAGGAGGGTGAGAGGTAGGAAAAAATGGCAGTGAAAAATAAATACTAGTGCAAATGAGTGATCCCTCGTGCATGGGGATCTTACCCCGTAAATGTAAGAGTGAGCCCCGTGCGTACAAGAGTGAGCCCCGTGCGTACAAGAGTGAGCCCCGTGCGTACAAGAGTGAGCCCCGTGCGTACAAGAGTGAGCCCCGTGCGTACAAGAGTGAGCCCCGTGCGTACAAGAGTGAGCCCCGTGCGTACAAGAGTGAGCCCCGTGCGTACAAGAGTGAGCCCCGTGCGTACAAGAGTGAGCACACTTGTTTATAAAAGTGAGCCCGAAGTCGGCGTGCTAAAACCAACTTGGGTGTTAGTGAGCATGAGAAAATTACTACAAAAGTTAGCTTAACAAAAGCACTCTGGCAGAATTTCCTACTTCTTAGCCACAAACAGCTTTATATTAAACGCAAATTTGTGGATGTATGCTAAAAACAATTGCCAACATTGGTTACAAAATTTCTACCCAGGAAAAAGATGTTTATATCTGTGTATATAGGCTGAGTTTTTTTTTTTAGACCTTTTTTTTTAAGGAATTAAATTATTATTGTTTAGTGGTGAACAGGTGATATGCAGACTGAAAAACCAACCAACCTTCGAAGACTGCGCAGGATTTCAGATCCGACGCTCCTGTTCAATCCTCAGTCAAAGAATTCCACACTCTCCTTGAATAGATAGCGATTTTCCATTTTCTCCAACTCGCTTTGACGAGATGGGAGTGAAACCGCGCTGGACGACAGAGATTCGGCGAAGTTTTCATGATACAACTCCACGAACTGCCTCAGCGCGGCGCCCTCCAGGGAAATCTTGACAAGTTCTCCGGCCACTGGGTTTCTCTCGTCTCCATTACCCCTCCTGGAGTTGCTGCGGGAGTTCCTGGGCGTAGTGTCTGCAAGGTTTCATGGCGGCTTTATGATGCGGATTGGTGGAGGGGGGAATGTCTCTTTATTAAGGCGGGTGAGGTCGAGCAGGATTAAGTGTTGAGGAGGACTCAGTGGGAAGTAAGAGGTGGGAAGGTATATAAAGGATTGAGGGGGATTGGTGTGGAGGGTCTAGTGGGAGAGTTATGGTCGAGTGAAGGATTTTATGGAGATTAAACACAAAAATTAATAACGTCAAAAAGGACAGCTGTGAGTGTTAGTGTTCGTATATTTTTGTCCAACTGAATGACCAACTTTGCCTTTGGTGTTGCCTTTTTAATATTAAAAATGATCTCAAAAAAGCAAAGAAGGCCGTGAAAAGTTTTTCTCACAACAGAGTAGGTAATTGCATCACTAGAGGTTAAAACTAGGAATGTGCCAAAGCATCGGTATTGGTATCGGTGGATATTGGTCATTTTTATGGTATCGGTATCGGTGAAACTCGGTAAGTTGCGAGATTATGAGACAGAAAGAAAAGACATCAACAATCCTATCATTGTGATAAACAATTACAGGTTTCTATTTCACACTCATTTGGCGAGACTCATTTGAGTAGGTGCTGTCTACCAGCCTACGTCCTTGAAGGAAGGGTGGGGATGTTTGGAGGGGCATCTGAACTGTACAATCGGCACGCCTCTGACAAGACAGTGATAGTGTAAGCGATGGTGAAAGGGCGTCTTTTTTTTCGGGCCACACTGCCTCGGTGGAAGATGACCGATATGTATGTATGGTTCTTGTAGGATTGCGTGGTCCCGTGGGTTAGAGCGTCATGTGATTTTCGCTCACCATGAGGCTGGCCAAAAAGACAGGTTCGAATCCTCGGCTAGTTGCAGCGTTGTTATTGATTCAATACCACTCTTTCGAGGTTACAACAATAAATATACTGCTCGTGAAGGTTAGTACACCAAACTGGGAGTAGAATGAAATTAGCTCAGAGGCACCCGTGCCAAAACGACATGGGTTCGAATCCTCTGCTAGTTGCATTGTTGTTATTTTGCATCTTGTATCGCTTGGTTTGCGATATTTGCTTTATATATATATATATATATATATATATATATATATATATATATATATATATATATATATATATAACCCTGTATACGTTAACACGCCACCCTCGTAACCCGTCAAACTCCCGAGACGCTCTAAACCACTTAACTACCAATGTCACATACATCAAGTGCACAGTAGCACTGGACATGTCACTCCTAATACGGACACATACGTGGCTGTGACAAGCTTAGGATTAATTTCATTCTCTTCTCGTTTGGAGTACCGGTTACACGAGCATATTAATGCATCGACAAACAAGTGGTTCCTATCAAATAACAAACTGTGTTATAAACCATACCACGGGCGGGGATTGAACCCGCGGTCAGAGAGTCTCAAAACTCCAGACCGTTGCGTTAGCCACTGGACCAGCTAGCCACAATAAGATTCGTCCAACTAGGTATATTTCTACACCATAGGAAGGTTAGCATAGGCACCACTGTGACCACAAATGCAAGTTTTTACAGACGAATCTCCAGCTAGCGTGACCGTGACGAACTCTAGCTCAAGTCCCCTCAAAGCCGTTAACATGACTCACGAAATCGTAATGACACGATTGCAAACAAACCATACCACGGGCTGGGATAGAACCCGCGATCAGAGAGTCTCAAAACTCCAGACCGTCGAGTTAGCCACTGTCATTACGATTTCGTGAGTCATGTTAACGGCTTTGAGGGGACTTGAGCTAGAGTTCGTCACGGCCACGCTAGCTGGAGATTCGTCTGTAAAAACTTGCATTCGTGGTCACAGTGGTGCCTATGCTAACCTTCCTATGGTGTAGAAATATACCTAGTTGGACAAATCTTATTGTGGCTAGCTGGTCCAGTGGCTAACGCAACGGTCTGGAGTTTTGAGACTCTCTGACCGCGGGTTCAAATCCCGCCCGTGGTATGGTTTGTTTGCAGTCGTGTCATTACGATTTTGTGAGTCATGTTAAACTATGTTATAGATGATTCTTAGATTCGTAACCAATGAGTGAAAACAAGTTTTAACTGAGAATCTTCTTGTAGGAATACTGCTGATAGTGTGGAAAACTTATGCAAGTATTCACAATACATTTTTGAACCCATAACCCAGGCAGTAACCGCGACCGCACTCATTTTCTAAATCTGACGTGTAACCACCGGACTACAACCAGTGACGTCGAGACCGTACCCGAGACCGAGTCCGAGACCACCTGAGTCAGCTATTTGTAAGGGCTCTGCTGCGGATTCAGGTTCTGCCAACATCGCAGCATCGTACATTAAAACTGAGCTCTATAGTATGCTTAATATTGCACAAATTTTCGAGTTACTCTTTGTATTTACATTTTTTTTTTAAGAAACTTTAAGGTATAGTAGAAAAACTTAGTGATATACAAAATAATCAGATAGTGTAAACCACCGAATAATTAATGCATAAAACTGAAATCTCTATATGGCAAATAAAATCAAATATGAGTTATTGGAATCCTTACAAACTCAAAATTAAATGCAAATTCTGTGTACATGATGCATCACTTAGATTTTTCTTGATTTCTCATCGGTTACTTTCATATATTTTTAATTTATTTCAAAAGAGTTACTCGATACGTGTAATATTTCTAACTTTGCTGTTCCACTGTGTTTATATCTTTGTATTACTGCTGTTATAAAAATTAATAAATATTAGTTTTCTTATGGTTAATTTGTATGACCTGAGTTAGTATGTCTTTCAAGACTAAATTTTTTCCCCTTTTAAAGCATTGATTCATTTGATTAAAACTGATGGATCTATCTCATGCAGATTTATATTGATTGTTACAGTTTCATATAGATCTATAAATATTTTCTGTCCTTGATTCCATAAAGAATCTCTTACTGTCGATAGGTCGTAAGCTCTAGATACATGAAGCTGTGTATCAAGATCCTCTACACAGAAATGAGGAAGAAAAGTCTCAATACCGTTGCTCGAACAATTCACAAACAACCTGCAAATGGGAGAGAAAACTAATGACTACATTTCGGTCTATCCTGGACCATTTTCAAATGACTGACAGTGGTCCAGGAGGGACCGAAACGGTGTCATAAGTCTCGTCTCCCAAGTGCTGGTTATTTGTGAAATGCTTACCGAAGTTTCTCTCAGTTTATGTACACTGAGAGTTTAGGTAATTCCTTTTCAGAGATTAAAGTGTCTGTGGTGATTTGTGATTAGAAAGAGAATATCTTCGTGACTCTCTTACAGTAGTTGTCTTTAGGCTAATATACTGTATATGCATACATTTATAGTTAGTAACTAGAACGATGTAATAATGTCGGTAGAATTACCGACAATGTGCTACCTTATTGGTCCACATAGTAAATAGATTTAAATATAAAAGGAAAGAGATAAATTTAGGCTGTCCTTTAGATAAATCATAGTGACGGTCGTTTACCGAGGTCCGTGATTACGAGGGAGGTCACGCTACCTGTCCTGCAGCTGTTACTTGTGAAATTGTGTTATTGTGTTACTATGGCATGCTTCTGTAAGGTTTTAGAATCAGAGCTCAAGATTTTGAAGGAGGATCTACTTTTCCAGAAGGAAAATGCGACGCTGAAATTTCGTTTGGATATATGTAGCAATAAAAGTGAAGTGGTTGGAGACAGTCAAAGAAAGCAGGTTAGCAGCAACGAGTAAGAGGTAGTTAGTAATAACAAGTGGGAAGTGGTTTCCAGTAAAGGGGGAAACATCAAATTTGGAAACGATAAAAGAGCGGACTTGGAGATAGGAAATCACATTTTTCTTGTACAGGACGAATGTGGTTCAGTGGTTAACGAGGATAATAATACCAGCAATCTCTTCACTAAAACCTTAAGGATATTTGCGGAGCAGACAACTTACAAATTATTTATATGGACCATGCCTTCTGTAACAGGGATTGGAAAGTGAGACAGAGGATGTGATTCTCTGAACCTGGTAATGGTAACATAGTCAACAAGTTAGATAATATCACTCAGTTAATGGGAGCAAGCCTTACTGTTTCAGGAAATAATATTGGGAAGGGCAGAAGATATGAGCTGTTAGTAAAGTACAGCTAAATAAAAAAGGCACAATACCGTGACTGGCTATACATTTAATTTGGTCTAAGAAAGGAATCCCGATCATATGTGAAACTTTGACAGGAAGAAGAATGATAATAAATGGATTTCTAGGGCAATTGGTGGAAAATCCTGGCTAGACATGTGCAATTTACAAGTACATTCAATGACAAGTGAGATAACTGTAAGGGCAAACTTGATGTATATGCAAGGGATGGGGTGCATCTCTTTGTGTTAGTGGTAACAGCATTAGTCAGCTTTGTAGAGAGGGGCCGTTGCTGAGGTGTATAAGACTTTAATTGACAAATGGTAAGCGTAATGGGATTACAGAAATAGGGAGAGAAAAAATAAAAAATTGTCAAGATACTCCAGGAAAACAACAAAAAAAAAAGTTTGTTAACCATAAAGATACAGATAAAAACATGGAAATTGGTCAACAAATAAAGAGAAAAGAGAAGGGAGACGGGTGACTAACTCTTGCTCTATCAAGAGTAAGAAGAGCACTACTAATAAGATAGAGCTAATATTACTTGCATGTGCATGAATCGTAGATATTTATACAATAACCTACAACTATATATCTATATATATAGAGGTGGTACTTCCCTATATATATAATGTAATAATATATATATATATATATATATATATATATATATATATATATATATATATATATATATATATATATATATATATATATATATATATTATATTTTCAGATTTCACTGATAAATATTAATAAAAAAATTCATAACTCAGAAACAGAAGGATCGTGAAGATGCAATAACCAGAGAATTTCTTCAATTTTGTTAAATATTGAGACAGGTCGGAGAGGAAGCTCAGTCTCCAGACCCGGAGGCTGACAACACAAGAGGAGAGTACACACTGCAAATCTCTTTTCTCTTTCCTTATATTTTAATAAACTAGTATATCACTGTTTTATATAAACAAGGAAGTTTTGCCTTCATGCTGGGAAAGAGTTCTAGATCCAGGGGTCCAGATCTAGATCTGGAGCTGTGGAAATGAGCACACGACATGCGGGATAAATTTTGATTGGACAGTTTCGCTCGAGGGTGGAGCTAAAGTTATAACCAAATCCCTGATCATTATCCCTGTACAATCCTTGACGCTGCTTTCACCCAGCAGATCAGCGCCTGCCTATGAATATCACAGCAGTAATAACTAGATGCATTTTCGTCGCTGCGTGATCCAAGAAAGGAAGCTTTATAGTCCATACTACAAATGCAAGCAAAAAGGAATGGTGAGTGATAGTGATAATCTTAAAGCAGCAACATATAAAATAAATAATTCATATACGTATGTATATTTATATTTATTAAAAGATCGGCCGTTTCCTACCAAGGCAGGGTGACAAGAAAAAGAAGAATCACTTTCATCATCATTCACACCATCACTGTCTTGTCAGAGGCGTGCTGACAACTGTGCGTGCCACTAACAACAATCTTCAATACATCTACCGAAACAGGGCATCTACATAAGGTGTGGAAGACAGCAAATGTAGTCCCAGTTTTTATGAAAGGAGACGAACATGCAATATTATTTACTATTGATCAGTGTCACTGACACTAGTCTGTAGTCTAAGGCTGCAACACATCTCCACCTGTTTGCCGTACTTCCCACCGCCAGGACTCAAGTCCGGCTAACCAGTTTCCCTGAATCCCTTCATAAATGTTACTTTGCTCACACTCCAACAGCAAGTCAAGTCATAGAAACCATTTGCCTCCACTCCTATGTAAGCATTTTACACACAAAACCTCCTTTACCCCTTCCCTCCAACGTTTCCTAGGACGACCCTTACACCGTCTTCCTTCCTCTACAGATCTATACACCCTCCAAGTCATCCTGTTTCTTTCCACCCTCTCTAAATGTCCGAACCACCTCAACAATCTCTCCTCAACCCTCTGGATAATAAATACTTTTAGTAAACACACACCTCTTTCTAATCTCCAAACTATGGATTCTCTACATAATATTCACACCACACATTGCCCTCGGACATGACATCTCCATTGCTTCCAGCCTTCTTGGTACAACATTCACCACTCATGCTTCTAGAGCGTTGGTACCACTATGATCTCATGCATTCCTCTCTTTGCTTCCATGGACAACGTTCTCAGTGCACCACTCACCTTTTTCCCGTCGTCACTTCTGTGATTCACATCGTCTTACATAGACCCACCTGGTGACAAGTTCACTCCCAAGTATCTGAACACATCCCCTACCCTTCCTTAAGCCTCTCCATTCATCTGCGATCCTGCTCTTTGTCTTACTCTTCATGCTTTCAATAATAACTCTACTATACACCTTACCAGATATCCTCAGTAGGATTATTTCCCTATAATTATTACACTCTCTTTTGTCCCTTTTGACTTTATAAAAAGGAACTATGCATGCTCTCTGCCAATCCCTAGGTACCTTCCTTTCTTTCATTCATTTATTAAATATAAGCACAAACCATTCCAAAAACTATATCCCCACCTGCTTTTAACATTTCCATCTTGATCTCATCAATCGTAACTGCTTTATACCCTTTCTTTCTACCCACTGCCTAACGCACCTCCCCAACACTGGCAGCTGGCCCTTCCTCACTCCTACAAGATGTTATATCTCCATGGAAAATGCCCTAAATTACAGCTTCTCTATCTTTATCAACATTTAACAGTTCTTCAAAATATTTTATTCGTTTTCCTGATACCTCCAATTCCTCATCTAATAGCTCTCCTTTTCTATTTTTATCTGTCAAATCTATTCGTTCCCTAGGCTTTGTCAACTTAATAATCTCCAAAACATTTTCTTGTTCACAGCAATATTTGTTGACAGCATCTCACCCACTCTCTATTTTGCAATCCTCTTAATTTCTTCACCATTCTATTACCCTTTTTTCTTCTCTCCATGTACGCCACCCTTCTTATATCACTTCTACTTTGTCAAAACCTCTCATATGCGAGCCTTTTCCCTCTTACTACTCTGTTTACCTCATCATTCCACCAATTGCTCCTCTTCCCTCCTACACCCACCCTCCTATCTCCACAAGCTTCTGCTGAACACTCTAATACTGCCTTCTTAAGTATGCCCCAAACCTCTTCAGCCTCATTGCCTATATTCTCACTAGCCTATCTTTCTTTCAATGGTTGTATCTTACCCTAACTGCCTCCTTTAGTTTATAAACTTTCACCTCTCTCACTTTCTGATACCATTCTCCTTGTACCCCATCTACTTTTTACTCTCACTGTAGCTACAACTAAAAAATTATGTGATATATCTGTTGCCCCTGTACAATGTGCACATTCTGAAGTCTATCCATTAACCCTTTATCCACCAATACATAGTCCAGCAAACTTCTGTTATTATGCCCTGTATCATATCTCGTATACTTATTTATACTTTATTTTCTTAACGAATATATTGCCTATTACCAAACTTCTTTCTATCAATTAAAGGCCCTCATTAGCATTTACCCCCGGCACTCTAAACTTACCTACTTCACTTTCTATAACCGTTTCTTCCACTCTGGCATTCAGGTCCCCTACCTCAGTTACTCTCTCACTTGGTTCAAAGCTTCCTAAACACTCAACGTCTCCCCAAATCTCTCTTTTCCTCCTCCTTCTACAGGTGCATACACACTTATTATGAACCGCTTTCGCATCCAACCCTTATTTTAATCTACATAATCCCTGAATTTATACATTTACATTCCTTCTATTAATACCATAATTGATCCTTCAACATTATTCCTATATCCTATGTCCTATATTCCTATATCCTATATCCTATATTCCTATATCAAATATTCCTATATCTGTAACTCTGAGATACTCCTGACCTAATCCATCATTTATTTCTCCTCACTGAAATTCCACTACCCCCTTCATTTTGTTTCGCTTAGAGCCAGCACATCCATCTTCTTTTCATTCATAATATTGGCAATCATAATTTCTTATCATCCGCACTGCATCTCCGTACATTCTAGCATCCAAACATCCAACAGGAAAAAATAAGGGGAAGTTTTTTCAGAGTATGGTAGCGTGGGTAGTACCCAAGAGGATCTTTCTCTGAATAAGGGAGGGGAGGGCCGATCGAATGCCAACCACCAACCGTTCCCCCCACACCCAACCCCATATGGGGTCGGGTGGCGTAGGCCCCGCAAATAGCATAAGACAAAGTAACTCGGAGATAGTTAATACCCAGCCCTAAGCTGAGTATTAACTATCTCCAATTGTAATGTAACTTCTCATGTGATGTGACATAAGAAGTTACATTACAACAAAGGATCATCCACATACAGAATGTAGCTATTGTGTAATACCCAATGTCCTAGAACTTTTTAGAATGTTCAGGAAATACTCTCAGCATCACTAAGTCTGTATAATCTCTCCTATACAGGTTTAGCTTTAGCTTCCGGCCAGTTTGCCATGTTATAATAGACTCTAATATGGCTGAATATCGCATTTGATTCTTGGGAAGTCCATATCGAATATTTATATTGTGATATCCTAATATCAAGTGGTTTTGCCAGTCTGTCCCACACAAGATATGTTGCACCCATTGCAACCAATTCTATACACACCACCGTCATAATGTTGTGGAGAATTCTTTATTAAAATGTTTTTAACAGTCTTTGAATTCTTAAAAAAAATGCTTGTATGTTAAAGCTTTTAAGAGCATTTGGCAGGACAGATAAATTCTCATAGTATGGGAAAACCAGCACATTCTTAATCTGAGGTATTATCTTAGGTTCAGAAATATGATAAGTTTTGATAAATGTCATGCCACTAATGTTACGCTCCTCGAGTGCTTGAGAGGTGGCGGTCTTACAATGCCTTAAAAAATATGAAGTCTTTCAGGTACCTGGCACTGGGTACATGTTGGTATGCCTGAGGCACTCATTCCGTTCTGCTTCTCTTTTCCCATATTCTAGCAATAACTCTGAACGTGTTTGCTGCAACCTTATCCGTTTTTTCTGCAACTTTTCAAGCTCCTGATGATATGTTGATTGCAACACGAAAGGCCTACATACATATATATATATATATATATATATATATATATATATATATATATATATATATATATATATATATATATATATATATATACCTGGAGGTTATTCCGGGGATCAACGCCCCCGCGGCCCGATCCATGACCAGGCCTCCCGATGGATCAGGGCCTGATCAACTGGGCTGTTACTGCTGGCCGCACGCAGTCCAACGTACGAGCCACAGCCCGGCTGATCCGGCACTGACTTTAGGTATCTGTCCAGCTCTCTCTTGAAGGCAGCCAGGGGTTTATTGGCAATTCCCCTAATGCTTGATGGGAGGCTGTTGAACAGTCTTGGGCCCCGGACACTTATGGTGTTTTCCCTTAGTGTACCAATGGCGTCCCTACTTTTTATTGGGGGCATTTTGCATCGCCTGCCCAGTCTTTTACTTTCGTAGGGAGTGATTTCTGTGTGCAGATTTGGGACCATTCCTTCCAGGATTTTCCAAGTGTAGATTATATATCTCTCCCTCCTGCGTTCCAACGAGTACAAGTCAAGTGCTTCCAAGCGTTCCCAGTAGTTAAGGTGCTTGACAGAACTTATACGTGCAGTAAAGGATCTCTGTACACTCTCTAGATCAGCGATTTCACCTGTTAATGTACAGCAGTATTCCAGCCTAGAGAGAACAAGTGATTCGAAAAGGATCATCATTGGCTTGGCATCTCTCGTTTTGAAAGTTCTCATTATCCATCCTATCATTTTCTTTGCTCGTGCGATCGTGGCACTGTTGTGATCCTTGAAAGTGAGATCCTCAGACATTACTACTCCCAGGTCCCTTACATTATTTTTCCGCTCTATTGTATGGCCGGAGTCAGTAGTATACTCTGTTCTAGTTATTATCTCCTCCAGTTTTCCATAACGGAGTAGTTGGAATTTGTCCTCATTGAACATCATATTGTTTTCCGTTGCCCACTGGAAAACTTTGTTTATATCTTCTTGGAGGTTAACCGCGTCCTCAGCAGATGACAGCCTCATGCAGATCCTAGTATCATCCGCAAAGGATGATACGGTGCTGTGGTGTATATCTCTGTCTATGTCTGATATGAGGATAAGGAATAAGATGGGGGCGAGTACTGTGCCTTGTGGAACAGACCTCTTCACTATGGCAACCTCCGATTTAACTCTGTTGACCACTACTCTGTGTTCGATTTGTTAGGAAGTTGAAGATCCATCTCCCCACTTTCCCAGTTATTCCTTTAGCACGTATTTTATGGGCTATTACGCCATGATCGCATTTGTCAAATGCTTTTGCAAAGTCTGTGTATATTACATCTGCATTCTGATTTTCTTCCAGTGCATCCAAGGCCATGTCATAGTGATCCAGTAGTTGTGAGAGGCAGGAGCGACCTGCCCTGAACCCATGTTACCCTGGATTGTGCAGATTTTGGGAATCCAGGTGATTTGCAATCCTGCTTCTTAGCACTCTTTCAAAGATTTTTATGATGTGGGACGTCAGAGCTATTAGTCTATAGTTCTTAGCTAATGCTTTGCTGCCACCTTTGTGGAGTGGGGCTATATCCATTGTTTTGAGTGACTGTGGAATTTCACCCATGTCCAAGCTCCTCCTCCATAGTGTACTTAGGGCACGCGAGAGGGGATTCTTGCAGTTCTTAATGAAAACAGAGACCCACGAGTCTGGGCCCGGAGCTGAGTGCATAGGCATGTTGTCAATGGCTTTTTCGAAATCTATCGGAGTTAGAGTAATGTCGGAAATCTGGCATACATTTTCGGAGTTTTGAGGCTCATTCATGAAGAAATCATTTGGGTCGTCGATCCTCAGACCGATTAGTGGTTCACTAAACACAGAGCCCTACTGGGATTTCAATATTTCACTCATTTCCTTGTTGTCATCTGTGTAAGTCCCATCCTGTCTGAGTAAGGGCCCGATACTAGATGTGGTATATGCCTTGTTTTCGGCATATGAAAAGAAATATTTTGAATTTCTTTCAATTTCACTAATAGCTTTAAGCTCCTCCTGCCTCTCCTGGTTCCTGTAAGAGTCATTTAACTTAAGTTCGATAGTTTCCACTTCCCTGGTCAGCGCCTCCTTTCGTGTATCAGATATTCTAGCACTCCTGAGGAGCTCAGTGACTCTTCGTCGTCTTCTGTAGAGGGAGCATCTTTCTCTCTCCAGTTTACTCCTGCTCTTCTTCTTTCTTAGGGGAGTATGCCTAGAACATGCTTTGGCTGCCAGGAAGTTGATCCTTTCAAGGCACTGGTTTGGATCCATGTCATTTAAGACATCTTCCCAACATGTTTCGTTTAGGACATGGTTTACCTGGTCCCAGTTGATGTTCTTGTTGTTGAAGTTGTATTTTGTGAAGACACCTTCACAGGTACATGCATTCTGCTGATCAGGACCCCTATGCATGTACGTCTGGACTTCAATTAGGTTGTGATCGGAATTAGTTGTTTTTGATATTCTTATGTCTCTTATTAGGTCCTCATTATTTGTGAAGATAAGGTCAAGTGTGTTTTCTAGTCTTGTTGGCTCCACTATCTGCTGGCTTAAGGTGTGTTTTTCGCAGAGACTTAGTAGCTCATGTGTGTGTGACCTTTCATCTGCGCTACCTCCGGGGATTGTTTCTGCTATAACATTATTTGCTACGTTCTTCCATTTTGTATGCCTTAGGTTGAAATCACCAAGCAGTAAGATGTTTGGGGATGGAGCTGGAAGGTTTCCCAAATAGTAATCAATTTTCAGTAGCTGTTCCTTGAACTGTTGTGAGGTTGCATCTGGTGGCTTGTATACAACCACAATGACGAGGTTTTGGTTCTCGATCTTTATTGATAGAACTTCAACTACTTCATTTGTGGTGTATATATATATATATATATATATATATATATATATATATATATATATATATATATATATATATATATATACAGAGTCTGTTTGGATAGAATTTTCAGAGGGGCATGAAAAACTGATTTTAGGAGTGATATACTGTCCCCCTAACTTAGATAGGGACCAAGGGAAACTACTATGGGAGGAAATTGTTAAGGCCACAAGGCACGATAATGTAGTAATTCTAGGAGACTTTAACTTTAGTCATGTTGATTGGAATTTCTTGACTGGGAATTTAGAATCGTACGACTTCTTAGAAGTATTTCAGGATTGTTTTTTGAAGCAGTTTGTGACAGAACCTACAAGGGGAAATAACCTGCTTGACTTAGTTATGGCAAACAATGAATCCCTTGTTAATAATTTAGAAATTTCAGAGGAACTGGGTGATAGCGACCACAAATCAATTACATTTAGCATTGAATGGAAGTACGATAGTAGCGATAACTCAGTAACAGTCCCAGATTTTCGCTTAGCAGATTACGATGGGCTTAGAGAACACTTATCATCTGTTGACTGGGGTAACGAAGAGAGCTATCAATATGACAGTTTTCTGAACACTATACATGCTGCTCAAAGAGCGTTTATCCCATATAAAGAAATTAGATCAAATAGAAATGACCCAAAATGGATGAATAATAGGCTCAAATATCTACTAGGGCATAAGAAAGGAATTTATAGGCGTATCAAAAGAGGTGAGGGTCATCTTATGAATCAGTATATTGACATTAAGAGGGACATTAAAAAGGGGATAAGAAAAGCTAAAAGGGACTATGAAATTAAAGTTGCTAGGGATTCTAAAACTAACCCAAAAAGTTTTTTCCAGGTCTATAGAATAAAAGTTAGAGATAAGATAGGTCCCCTTAAAAATAACTATGGGCACCTTACTGACAATGAGAATGAAATGTGCTTGATTTTAAATAATTATTTTCTCTCAGTTTTTACACAGGAAGACACTAACAATATTCCAGTAATTAATTTTTACAGTGGGCTAGAAGAAGATAAATTATGTAACATCACAGTCACTAGTGAGATGGTTGTGAGGCAGATAGACAGACTGAAGCAAAATAAGTCGCCGGGTCCTGATGAGGTTTTTTCAAGGGTTCTTAAGGAATGCAAAATGGAACTCTGTGAACCATTAACTAATATTTTTAATTTATCTCTTCAAACAGGTGTAGTGTCTGATATGTGGAAGATGGCTAATGTAACTCCTATTTTTAAAACAGGGGACAAGTCGTTACCGTCAAATTACCGCCCAATAAGCCTGACCTCAATTGTAGGCAAATTACTAGAGTCAATTATAGCTGAGATTATAAGAAGCCATCTCGATAAGCATAGCTTGATTAATGATACTCAGCATGGATTCACAAGAGGCCGGTCTTGTCTAACTAATTTATTAACTTTCTTCAGTAAAGCTTTTGAGGCTGTTGACCACAATAAAGAATTTGATATTATTTACTTAGATTTTAGTAAGGCTTTTGATAGAGTTCCGCACCATAGACTGTTAAAGAAAGTGGCAGCTCATGGCATTGGGGGAAAAGTGCTCTCGTGGATCGAGTCATGGCTCACTGACAGGAAGCAGAGAGTGTCCATAAATGGGGTTAAATCCGAGTGGGGATCTGTAACAAGTGGCGTTCCACAGGGATCAGTCTTGGGCCCGTTGTTGTTTATAATATATATCAATGATCTTGATGAGGGAATTACTAGTGATATGAGCAAATTCGCCGATGACACAAAGATAGGTAGGATAATTGATTCAAACGTAGATGTTAGGGAACTTCAGGAGGATTTAAACAAACTCTATTCTTGGTCAGAAAAGTGGCAGATGCAGTTCAATGTAGATAAATGCAAGGTTCTGAAGCTTGGGAGTGCCCATAACCCTAGTACTTATAAATTAAATGATGTAGAACTTAGCCATACAGATTGCGAAAAGGACTTGGGGGTTATGGTGAGCAGCAACCTTAAACCAAGACAGCAATGCCTAAGCGTACGTAATAAGGCAAATAGATTACTGGGATTTATATCAAGAAGTGTAAGCAACAGAAGTCCAGAGGTCATACTGCAGCTTTATACATCATTAGTAAGGCCTCACCTTGATTATGCAGCTCAGTTCTGGTCTCCGTATTACAAAATGGACATAAATTCGTTAGAAAACATTCAGCGTAGGATGACTAAATTAATACATAGCATCAGAAATCTTCCTTATGAAGAAAGATTGAAGACTCTTAAGTTACATTCACTTGTTAGACGAAGAATGAGGGGAGACCTGATCGAAGTGTATAAGTGGATGATAGGTATTAATAAAGGGGATATTAATAAGGTCTTGAGGATGTCTCTCCAAGAGAGAACGCGCAGTAATGGATTTAAATTAGATAAGTTTAGATTTAGAAAGGACATAGGAAAGTATTGGTTTGGAAATAGGGTAGTTGATGAGTGGAACAGTCTACCTAGTTGGGTTATTGAGGCTGGGACTTTGGGTAGTTTCAAATTTAGGTTGGATAAGTACATGAGTGGGAGGGGTTGGATTTGAGTGGGACTTTCACATCAGAGCTTATTTCTTGGGTGGCATTGAAAATTGGGTTGGGCAAATGTTTTGTTAGTGGGATGAATTGTAAAGGACCTGCCTAGTATGGGCCAGCAGGCCTCCTGCAGTGTTCCTCCTTTCTTATGTTCTTATGTTCTTATATATATATATATAAATATATATATATATATATATATATATATATATATATATATATATATATATATATATGTCTGTAACCAAAGTGTCAAAGGCATTTGTCGCTTAGAAGTAAGCCTCTTGGCCAGCTATGTGTGTGTGTGTGTGTACTCACCTAGTTGTGGTTGCAGGTTTCGATTCATAGCCCCTGGCCGCTAATAGGTCACTCTCCCTGCACCATGAGCTTTATCATACCTCTTCTTAAAGCTATGAATGGATGCTACCTCGACTACATCGCTTCCCAAACTATTCCACTTCCTGACTACTCTGTAGCTGATGAAATACTTACTAACATGCCTGTGATTCACCTGAATCTTCAACTTCCAACTGTGTCCCATCTCTGGAACATTCTATCTCTGTCCACCTTGACAATTCCTTTCAGTATTTTATATGTTGTTATCATGTCCCTCCTGTCTCTCCTGTCCTGCAGTGTCGTCAGGTCGATTTCCCTTAACCTCTCCTCTTAGGACATACCCCTTAGCTCTGGGACTAGTCTTGCTGCAGACCTTTGCACTTTTTCTAGTTTCTTTACATGCTTGGCTAGGTGTGAGTTCCAAACTGGTGCCGCATACTCCAATATGGGCCTAACGTACACAGTGTACAGGGTCCTGAACGATTCCTTATTAAGATGTTGGAATGCTGTTCTGAGGTTTGCTAGGCGCCCATATGCTGCAGCAGTTATTTGGTTGATGTGCTCTTCAGGAGATGTGCCTGGTGTTATACTCACCCCAACATCGTTTTCCTTGAGTGAGGTTTGTAGTCTCTGGTCCCCTAGACTATACTCCGTCTGCGGTCTTCTTTGCCCTTCCCAATCTTCATAACTTTGCACTTAGTGGGGTTGAACTCCAGGAGCCAATTGCTGGACCAGGTCTGCAGCCCGTACAGATCCCTTTGTAGTTCTGCTTGGCCCTCGTCCGACTGAATTCTTCTCATCAATTTCACATCATCTGCAAACAGGGACACTCTGTCTTGTCCTTCATAATTACCAGAAACATCACCGGTCCTAGGTCTGACCCCGGTGGAACCCCAACTCGTCACAGGCGCCCACTCTGACACCTCGCCACGTACCATGTTCGCTGCTGTCTTCCTGAAAAGTATTCCCTTGAACCATTGTAGTGCCTTTCCTGTTATCCTTCGCTGGTCCTCCAGTTTTTGCACTAATCTCTTGTGTGGAACTGTGTCAAACGCCTTCTTACAGTCCAAGAAAATGCAATCCACCCACCTCTCTCTCTCTTGTCTTACTGCCGTCAGCATGTCATAGAACTCCAGTAGGTTTGTGACACAGGATTTCCCGTCCCTGAAACCATGTTGGCTGTTGTTGATAAACTCATTCCTTTCTAGGTGTTCCACCACTTTTGTCCTGATATTTTTTTCCATGACTTTGCAAACTATACATTTCAGTGACACTGGTCTATAGTTTAGTGCTTCATGTCTGTCTCCTTTTTTAAAAATTGAGACTACATTTGCTGTCTTCCATACCTCAGGTAATCTCCCTGTTTTGATAGATGTGTTGAATATTGTTGTTAGGGGTGCACATATCTCCTCTGCTCCCTCTCTCAGGACCCATGGAGAGATGTTATCCTGCCCCATCGTCTTTTAGGTATCTAGCTCACTCAGCATCCTCTTCACTTCTTCCTCAGTTGTATGTATTGTGTCCAACACTTGGTGGTGTACCCCATCTCTCCCTCTTTCTGGAATCCCTTTTGCCTTCTCTGTAAACACGTCTTTGAATCTCATGTTGAGTTCCTCACATACTTTATGGTCGTTTCTTGTGATCTCTCCTTCCTTCCTTAGCTTGATTACCTGGTCCTTGACTGTTGTTTTCCTCTTAATGTGGCTGTATAGCAGGTTCGGGTCAGATTTGGCTTCCGCTGTTATATCATTTTTGTATTGTCGTTGGGCCTCCCTTTTTACCTGTGCATATTCATTTCTGGTTCCACAACTGCTCTGTTTATTCTTATAGGTCCTCTGTCTTCTATACTTTTTCCATTCCCTAGCACACTTGGTTTTGGCCTTACTGCACCTTTGGGTGAACCACAGGCTCATCCTGGCTTTTCATCATTCCTGTTACCCTTGAGTACAAACCTTTCCTCAGCTTCCTTGCATATTGTTGTCACATATTCCATCATCTTGTTTACTGGCTTCCCTGCCAGCTCTCTGTCTCACTGAACCCCGTGCAGGAAGTTTTTCATTCCCGTGTAGTCCCCTTTCTTGTAGTTTGGCTTCATTCGTCCTGGTCTTCCTGCTTCCGACTCCACTTGTAACTCTACTGTGTGTTCGAAGGTTAAAAACCACATGATCGTTGGCCCCAAGGGGTCTTTCTTACGTGATGTTCTCAATATCTGCTCTACTCAAGGTGAATACTAGGTCCAGTCTTGCTGGTTCATTCTCTCCTCTCTCTCTCTGGTAGTGTCCCTTACGTGTTGGTACATGAAGTTATCCAGTACCACCTCCATCATCTTAGCCCTCCACGTTTCTTGGCCCCCATGTGGCTCCAAGTTCTCCCAGTCGATTTCCTTATGGTTTAAGTCACCCATAATCAATAGCTTTGCCGTGTGTGTATGTGTGTGTGTGTGTGTGTGTGTGTGTGTGTGTGTGTGTGTGTGTGTGTGTGTGTGTGTGTGTGTGTGTGTGTGTGTGTGTATGTGTGTGTGTATGTGTGTGTGTGTGTGTGTGTATGTGTGTGTGTCAGTGTGTGTGTGTGTATGTGTACTCACCTATTTGTACTCACCTATTTGTGGTTGCAGGGGTCGAGTCTTAGCTCCTGGTCCCGCCTCTTCACCGGTTGCTACTAGGCCCTCTCTCTCCCCGCTCCATGAGCTTTATCAAACCTCGTCTTGAAACTGTGTATGGTTCCTGCCTCCACTACGTCATTTTCTAGGCTATTCCACTGCCTTACAACTCTATGACTGAAGAAATACTTCCTACTATCTCTCTGACTCATTTGTGTCTTCAACTTCCAATTGTGGCCTCTTGTTTCTGTGTCCCCTCCCTGGAACATCCTGTCTTTGTCCACCTTGTCTATTCCACGCAGTATTTTATATGTCGTTATCATGTCTCCCCTGACCCTCCTGTCCTCCAGTGTGGTCAGGCCGATTTCCCTTAATCTTTCCTCATAGGACATTCCCCTTAGCTCTGGAACTAACCTTGTCGCAAACCTTTGTACTTTCTCTAGTTTCTTGACGTGCTTTATCAAGTGCGGGTTCCAAACAGGTGCTGCATACTCCAGTATGGGCCTGACATACACGGTGTACAGTGTCCTGAATGATTCCTTACTAAGGTATCGGAATGCTGTTCTCAGGTTTGCCAGGCGCCCATATGCTGCAGCAGTTATCTGATTGATGTGTGCTTCCGGAGACATGCTCGGTGTTATACTCACCCCAAGATCTTTCTCCTTGAGTGAGGTTTGCAGTCTTTGGCCACCTAGCCTATACTCTGTCTGTGGTCTTCTTTGCCCCTCCCCCATCTTCATGACTTTGCATTTGGCAGGATTAAATTCGAGAAGCCATTTGCTGGACCAGGTGTCCAGTCTGTCCAGGTCTCTTTGAAGTCCTGCCTGGTCCTCATCAGATTTAATTCTCCTCATTAACTTCACATCATCTGCAAACAGGGACACTTCTGAGTCTAACCCTTCCGTCATGTCGTTCACATATACCAAAAATAGCACTGGTCCTAGGACCGACCCCTGTGGGACCCCGCTCGTCACAGGTGCCCACTGTGATACATCATTACGTACCATGACTCGTTGTTGCCTCCCTGTCAGGTATTCTCTGATCCATTGCAGTGCCCTTCCTGTTATATGCGCCTGATGCTCTAGCTTCTGCACTAATCTCTTGTGAGGAACTGTGTCAAAGGCCTTCTTGCAGTCCAAGAAGATGCAATCAACCCACCCCTCTCTCTCTTGTCTTACTTCTGTTATTTTATCATAAAACTCCAGAAGGTTTGTGACACAGGATTTGCCTTCCGTGAATCTGTGCTGGTTGGCATTTATACTCCTGTTCCGTTCCAGGTGCTCCACCACTCTCCTCCTGATAATCTTCTCCATAATTTTGCATACTATACAAGTCAATGACACAGGTCTATAGTTTAGTGCCTCTTTTCTGTCTCCTTTTTTAAAAATGGGAACTACATTTGCCGTCTTCCATACCTCAGGTAGTTGCCCAGTTTCCAGGGATGTGTTGAAGATTGTGGTAAGTGGCACACACAACATATCTGCTCCCTCTCTAAGGACCCACGGGGAGATGTTGTCTGGTCCCATTGCCTTTGAGGTATCAATGTCCCTTAGCAGTTTCTTCACCTCCTCCTCATCTGTATGTATGTCGTCCAACACTTGTTGGTGTATTCCTTGCTGGTGTCCCCATCTGGTCTGTCCCCCCAGAGTCCTTCCTGTCTCTACTGTAAATACTTCCTTAAATCTCGTGTTGAGCTCCTCACATACCTCTTGATCGTTTCTTGTGAGTTCTCCACCTTCTTTCCTCAGCCTTATCACCTGGTCCTTGACTGTTGTCTTCCTCCTAATGTGGCTATACAGCAGTTTCGGGTCAGACTTGACTTTCGATGCTATGTCGTTTTCATACTGTCGCTGGGCCTCCCTCCTTATCTGTGCATACTCGTTTCTGGCTCTTCTACTAATCTCCTTGTTTTCCTGGGTCCTATGCCTCCTGTACCTTTTCCATTCTCTGTTGCACTTAGTTTTTGCCTCCCTACACCCTCGGGTAAACCAAGGACTCGTTTTGGTCCTTATATTATTTCCGTTTCCCTTGGGAACAAAACTTTCCTCTGCCTCCTTGCACTTTGTTGCCACATATTCCATCATCTCGTTTACTGATTTTCCTACCATTTCTCTGTCCCACTGAACCTCCTGCAGGAAGTTTCTCATACCTGTGTAGTCCCCCCTTTTATAGTTTGGCCTTTCCCCTTCAGTTCCTGTTACCTTCTCCACTTGTAACTCTACTATATAGTCAAAACTCAGAACCACATGATCGCTAGCTCCAAGGGGCCTCTCATAAGTGATGTCCTCAATGTCTGAACTGCTCAGGGTGAACACAAGATCCAGTCTTGCTGGCTCATCCTCCCCTCTCTCTCTCTGGTTGTGTCCCTGACATGTTGATGCATGATGATGTGTGTGTGTGTGTATGTGTGTGTGTGTGTATGTGTGTGTGTGTATGTGTGTGTGTGTGTAATGTGTGTGTGTGTGTGTGTGTGTGTGTGTGTGTGTGTGTGTGTGTGTATGTGTGTGTGTATGTGTGTGTGTGTATGTGTGTGTGTGTATGTGTGTGTGTGTGTGTGTATGTGTGTGTGTGTGTGTGTGTGTGTATATGTGTGTGTGTATGTGTGTGTACTCACCTAGTTGTACTCACCTAGTTGAGGTTGCGGGGGTCGAGTCCGAGCTCCTGGCCCCGCCTCTTCACTGATCGCTACTAGGTCACTCTCCCTGAACCGTGAGCTTTATCATACCTCTGCTTAAAGCTATGTATGGATCCTGCCTCCACTACATCGCTTCCCAAACTATTCCACTTACTGACTACTCTGTGGGTGAAGAAATACTTCCTAACATCCCTGTGATTCATCTGTGTCTTCAACTTCCAACTGTGTCCCTTTGTTACTGTGTCCAATCTCTGGAACATCCTGTCTTTGTCCACCTTGTCAATTCCTCTCAGTATTTTGTATGTCGTTATCATGTCCCCCTATCTTTCCTGTCCTCCAGTGTCGTCAGGTTGATTTCCCTTAACCTCTCCTCGTAGGACATACCTCTTAGCTCTGGGACTAGTCTTGTTGCAAACCTTTGCACTTTCTCTAGTTTCTTTACGTGCTTAGCTAGGTGTGGGTTCCAAACTGGTGCCGCATACTCCAATATGGGCCTAACGTACACGGTGTACAGGGTCCTGAACGATTTCTTATTAAGATGTCGGAATGCTGTTCTGAGGTTTGCTAGGCGCCCATATGCTGCAGTAGTTATTTGGTTGATGTGCGCTTCAGGAGATGTGCCTGGTGTTATACTCACTCCAAGATCTTTTTCCTTGAGTGAGGTTTGTAGTCTCTGGCCCCCTAGACTGTACTCCGTCTGCGGTCTTCTTTGCCCTTCCCCAATCTTCATGACTTTGCACTTGGTGGGATTGAACTCCAGGAGCCAATTGCTGGACCAGGTCTGCAGCCTGTCCAGATCCCTTTGTAGTTCTGTCTGGTCTTCTATCGAGTGAATTCTTCTCATCAACTTCACGTCATCTGCAAACAGGGACACCTCAGAGTCTATTCCTTCCGTCATGTCGTTCACAAATACCAGAAACAGCACTGGTCCTAGGACTGACCCCTGTGGGACCCCGCTGGTTACAGGTGCCCACTCTGACACCTCGGCACGTACCATGACTCGCTGCTGTCTTCCTGACAAGTATTCCCTGATCCATTGTAGTGCCTTCCCTGTTATCCCTGCTTGGTCCTCCAGTTTTTGCACCAATCTCTTGTGTGGAACTGTGTCAAACCCCTTCTTGCAGTCCAAGAATATGCAATCCACCCACCCCTCTCTCTCTTGTCTTACTGCTGTCACCATGTCATAGAACTCCAGTAGGTTTGTGACACAGGATTTCCCGTCCCTGTTGGCTGCTGTTGATGAGATCATTCCTTTCTAGGTGTTCCACCACTCTTCTCCTGATAATCTTCTCCATGATTTTGCATACTATACAAGTCAGTGACACTGGTCTGTAGTTTAATGCTTCATGTCTGTCTCCTTTTTTAAAGATTGGGACTACATTTGCTGTCTTCCATGCCTCAGGCAATCTCCCTGTTTCGATAGATGTATTGAATATTGTTAGGGGTACACATAGCGCCTCTGCTCCCTCTGTGTGTGTGTGTGTGTGTGTGTGTGTGTGTGTGTGTGTGTGTGTGTGTGTGTGTGTGTGTGTGTGTGTGTGTGTGTGTGTGTATGTGTTTGTGTATGTGTGTGTGTGTGTGTGTGTATGTGTGTGTATGTGTATGTGTGTGTGTGTGTGTGTATGTGTGTGTGTGTGTATATATGTGTGTGTGTGTGTGTGTATGTGTGTGTGTGTGTGTGTGTGTGTGTGTGTGTGTGTGTGTGTGTGTGTGTATGTGTGTGTGTACGTGTGTGTGTGTGTGTGCATTTTCAGAAATAAAGTTCCTTCCTCTTGTGAATCCTGAATGAGGAACAGTAATAACAAAGCCAGGGACAACATCCTAATTTTATTTTCTTGAAACCTCATGGAATCTCAAAGTCCATCATCAGTTCTAAAAGATCAATAAACGAATACTAAATACAGTAGCTTCCCTATATTAATGATCCATTAAACAACAAGGCTTCAAAGTAAAAAAAAAATAACTAAATACTTCACAATTTTAGCCTAACAGTGTTACAATAACTAACCGAACCAATATAATAACATTATGCATAAACTCACACGCGACATATTCAGCCGAGGCTTCATTCTTGCTGTGTGAAACGATCCAGAGATATTGAGATCGAATCCCTGTGGTGTTGAAATCAGTTCTGTGAAATCATATGACAAACAGTGAACAGTTAAGTGGTAATGATCTCTCTATCTTATTAACGGTTTATGGTGTATATATCCTTATTCAGAGCGGCATGATGCTCTTTTGTTTATTTTGTCCTAGTTCTATGACATGTCAGTGTATGTATAGATTTGGAGTGGTAAGGGATATTACCTGAGTTTCCTGTTGGCTTTTGTGAAGGGGATGTTGTGTCACCGTAACATACACAAGAAATTAATGTCGCATTACTAGATCATCTACGTATGAAGGTGCTGTAGTTACTAGACAGTCTATGTGAGAGGAGTACTGAGTCACCCGAACACCTCTGAGAGGGGTATTGCACTTTTAGAATATATAAGAGAGGTACTGTGTTCTCAGAGCCAGTAATAAGATGGTTTGCTACAGAAACACCTGTTTGAGAGGCGGTATGGCTACCAATCTAACTGTGTGGCAGGGGTATTACTACTCGAACACCTGATCGGCAGGAAGAATGGTGTACAGCGAGGTGTGTAGTGAGGAAAATGTGAGAAAGATCCCCTTGTGTTATATTGTACATCTCCCTATCCAAAGTAGCCATTGCCCCAGTAGCCGCCACCGTTGCCGTAGTCACCATAGCCCCCATAGCCGAGGGTGTTGCCGCCGTATCCATTATAACCGCCGTAGCCGCCGTAGCCGCCGTAGCCGTTATAACCGAGACCATTGTAGCCTCCCCAGTCACCCCAGCCGCCCCAGCCGAGACCGTTGTTGCCGTAACCGAGACCGTAAATACGTTGTGGAATAGGTTTCGCTCTCGACTGTGGTCTCGCTGTGGGCTCCGGTCTGGCCACAACAAGACCCACCAACAGGACAATAATCTGGCGGTGTTGAAAAAATGCAAGAGTGAACTTCAGTAAAACACAGTAACAGATAAATGCTAGAACCATTATTTTTTTTTTTCGAAAGTCAAAGTTTTGGAGCTATATATGAATTTTGAATAATATATTAAGTCGGTGTCGTTTTTTTTTTAATAAAAATTCTGACTAAAGAAAAATACAGAATTATTCGTGTTTTCATAATTGTCAGGAAAATACACGTTTTGTGGCAAAAATCATTGACTCACTGTCAAATTGTTTATACAACTTAATGTTAAATATGTGTAATGAATAAGTATGTAGCAGAGATATACATAAAGGCTTGCTGATCATCGACCGATTTCTCAGCGCTTTCTGAGTTTCAAACCTGAGTATCGATTACTTCTGTATCAGGAATCCATGTTTACGCAATAATCTCAGTTGCATTTGTGTACATATAAGTTCTGTTTTCCTGTAGTAACAGTGACGTAGTAGACAACAGTGAGACAACCACTTGTGATCATCTCTAAAGGAGCATATGTGGTGTTGATGTCATATGAGTTATTAGAACAAACTTATATTTTATTCCTCCATCAACAAGTGAACATTGCAACATATCATGCGACTGCCAGGCATGTTCTATGAATCTAAGAATTCATACGTTTGAGCGAACTTTATTAATATATATTTTGCCTGAGAATTTTTTTTATGTTTGCAAACCTTGATAAATTAATTTTCATTCTTGACCATTTGAAGCCACACATTATAATGTCAGACTTCATAAAAAAATATTAAACTTTTAGTTCTATGATACAATTATCTGTGTCTGATATTCCCTTAAAGTCACTACATTTACACTTAATTAATTTTTGCATTCAAAACTGGGTTTCTTTATACTTCTTTGTCAATATTTTTTGACTTTCACTTTGTGAGTGCAGATTTTAATGGCATATATAAAATTTTACCTTAAAAATTGTAGCAATGTGTCATATTCAGGAAGGAACTTTAAAGTATCAATATCTCTACATCTGGTTCACAATATTTCAATGTTCTGGCCACGTACAATGAAAATAGAATAATAACTGAGACAGCCTCTGCTGTCATACTGAGAGATCCATTTGACAGTGTAACATAGCGATTTTTTTTTCATATAATATTCAAATCTTGTAAATCTAGTGTATACTAGCACAAGAAACAACAAATGTAAACATAAAAATGGTAAACCATGACTGCATAAATAACATTCGGATTCATATCACCACTTACACATGTATAGGTAAGCCAACATTGATTAGTCACATATACAGTATGTGTTTACCTTCATTTACTAAATACTTATTCTTTACTGTATTCTTACATTTCTTATATAACAGGTTATGCATATTTCTTAAAACTGAGAGCGTTATGTTTGGATATAACATTATCTGGTAGATATATTTATGAAAAATATAAAAATCTGTAGTATTTATTCTCTTTCCAAAAATTTTATTCTCATGGGCTCTTGTACTATGGATTTCGGAAATTATTGAAATCTATAAAACATAATTATTTAAGATCGTAAAACACTTTATAAAATATTGGACATCTGTGAAACTCGTTAATATTTTTTGCCTCTGTTGCTAATCTATATAAAACAGTTAATAATATAACAAATCTCCGTATTATGCCATGAAACAATCTTCCCACAGCCCTTAATGGACTGTTGTTAATCTGTTTCTGCACCGAACATTTTGATATTATACTCACCAGAGACTTCATGACTGCTGTGTGTTCTCTAGATGAAGACGAACAGTATGTATGAGAGAGAAGCGATTTTTCTGTCTTTTTATACCCGCCCGTCCACAACCAGAGTCACTGTAGCGTCGCTGTGTCATCCCATGCAGTGAAGCTTCCTGCTGGTAGCCAGTGCTACCCAAGGTCAGGAAGACGCTAGTAGCAGATTATAAGGAACAGTAGCGTCGTCTATCAGCATACTAAGAGACGAAACATTTAATAAACTGGAAACAAAAGAATAAATTACCCTCTGTTTTACGCATATTTTAAAGCTCAAAGTTCATAGAGTACGAAATAAAATTTACCTCAAGAGCAGATACAAATTTCGGTTGCTGGGACATCCGAGAAATTTATCCACGTATTGCTTATGACCAGTCTCCTCTACCTCAGTGTATGTAAAGGGAATATTGGATGGTGGTCATAAAATTCCAATGCAGCAAAAATATGAATATATTTACATGTCTACATTTGTGCGTATAAATGGAAATGCGTTTTAAAAATTAATTTTTAATATATATATATATATATATATATATATATATATATATATATATATATATATATATATATATATATATATATATATATATATATATATATATATATATATATATATATATATATATATATATATATATATATATATATGCAATAAGATCACAGTAAACAGGTGATTTTAAAATATGCAAAACATCCACTGTGAAAGAGTAGTGAAATTTCAATGTGAGTAGTCACGAAAGCGCTTGGAATTTCACTACTCTTTCACAGTTGTTGTTTTGCATATATATATATATATATATATATATATATATATATATATATATATATATATATATATATATATATATATATATATATATATATATATATATATATATCGCAAATTTTTCCATGCATGTACCTTTGCACACTTTCGTGTGCATTTGATCATATGTATATGTGTGAGAATGAATGAATGTATCTAGATTTGTGTTTAAGTATGAATGTTTATATATATATATATATATATATATATATATATATATATATATATATATATATATATATATATATATATATATATATATATATATATATATATATATATATATATATATATATATATATATATATGCATGTGCATATGTTGAGTTGTTTGGACACTTCTGCATATTTAGGTGTGATTATGTGTGTGTATGTATTACTGTATGAAATGTTGAATGTTTGTATGTATGTATGTAATGGTGAATGTTTGCGTGTATGTATGTATGTATGTAATGTATGTATGTATATACTCACCTTATTGTGACTGTGGGGGTTAAGTCACAGCTCCTGGCCCCGCCTCTTCACTGGTAGCTGCTAGATCGCTCTCTCCCTGCTCCGTGAGCTTTACCATACATCTTCATGCGTAAAAATACTTCCTAACATCCCTGTCTCTGTCGACCTTGTCAATTAATCTTAGAATTTTATATGTCGTTATCATGTCCTCCCTATCTCTCCTGTCCTCCAACGTCATCAGGTCGATTTTCCTTAACCAATAATAGCACCGGCCCGAGGAGTGACCCGTCTCCTCATGTACCAGGAGGATTTAGACAAACTTCAGGTGGATTTAGACAAACTCAATACCTGATCAGCAAAGTGGCAGATGCAGTTCAATGTAGATAAATGCAAGGTTCTTAAGCTCGGGAGTGTCCATAGCCCTAGCACTTATAAGTTAAATAATGTAGAACTTAGCCATACAGATTGTGAAAAGGACTTGGGGGTTATGGTAAGCAGTAATCTTAAAACAAGACAGCAATGCCTAAGCGTACGTAATAAGGCAAATAGATTATTGGGATTTATATCAAGAAGTGTAAGCAACAGAAGTCCAGAGGTCATACTGCAGCTTTATACATCATTAGTAAGGCCTCACCTAGATTATGCAGCTCAGTTCTGGTCCCCATATTACAGAATGGACATAAAATCATTAGAAAACATTCAGCGTAGAATGACTAAATTAATACATAACATAAGAAATCTTCCTTATGAAGAAAGATTGAAAACTCTAAAATTACATTCACTTGTTAGACGAAGAATGAGGGGAGACATGATCGAAGTGTATAAGTGGAAGATGGGTATTAATAAAGGTGATATAGATAAGGTCTTCAGGATATCTCTCCAAGAGAGAACCCGCAGTAATGGATTTAAATTAGACAAGTTTAGATTCAGAAAGGACATAGGAAAGTATTTTTTTGGTTCCTGCCTGACAAATTTACTGACGTTCTTCAATAGAATATTTGAGGCAGTTGACAGTGATAAGGAATATGATATTGTTTATTTGGATTTTAGTAAAGCCTTTGATAGAGTACCTCACAAGAGACTCTTAAGAAAAGTGGCAGCTCATGGTATAGGAGGTAAAGTTCTAGCATGGGTAGAGGCATGGCTTACCAATAGAAAGCAGAGAGTTACCATTAATGGAGTGAAATCTGAATGGGGATTAGTTACTAGTGGCGTTCCACAAGGATCAGTTTTAGGCCCTCTCTTGTTCATAATTTACTTTAATGACCTTGATGAAGGGATTACGAGTGACATGAGTAAGTTTGCTGTTGATCCAAAGATAGGCCGTATAATTCACTCTGAGGAGGATATCAATGAACTCCAGGAGGATTTGGACAAATTAATGTCTTGGTCTGAAAAATGGCAGATGAAGTTCAATGTGGATAAGTGTAAGGTACTAGCCCTTGGTAGTGAAAATAGCCCTCGAAGCAATAATCTAGGTGAAGTAGAGCTAGATCATACAGAATGTGAAAAAGACTTGGGAGTCATTGTAAGCAGAAATCTAAAGGCAAGATAGTGTGTGCAACAAGGCCAACAGATTGCTTGGATTTATCTCAAGAAGTATAAGTAACAGAAGTTGAACATCAAAATGGTATACAATACCGACAGGTTGGTAGGTAAGACACATAGGTATTGTATACCATTTTGATGTTCATCTTGTCAGACGCTGCAACAGAAGATGAGGTAATCAGTCCCTCAACCTAGGAGTAGGTGCGAAGAGCACCTACTCCTAGGTTGAGGGACTGATTACCTCATCTTCTGTATATAGTTCTACTGTCTTCAAGTTATGTCCTAGAATTTGTATTGATAAAGCCACTGGATGGCGAAACGTCTACAATAAAGATACCCAGATGTTGCACATGTGTCTTAATTTCGTCTTGTCGGTATTATATACCATTCCTGCACAATAGGGTAGTTGATGAGTGGAACAGTCTACCTAGTTGGGTTATTGAGGCTAGGACTTTAGGTAGTTTCAAATTTAGGTTGGATAAATATACGAGTGAGAGGGGTTGGATTTGAGTGGGACTTGCAAATGAGTGGATAGAGTTATCAGACCTTATTTCTTGGGTGGCATTGAAAATTGAGTTGGGCAAATGTTTTGTTAGTAGGATGGATTGTAAAGGACCTGCCGAGTATGGGCCAACAGGCCTGCTGCAGTGATCCTCCTTTCTTATATTCTTATATTCTTATGTTCCACCCTGTCATGTATTCTCTGATCCACTGCAGTGCCCTTTCTGCCTGCTCCTCTAGGTTTTGCACTAATCTCTTGTGCAGAACGTTTCAAAAGCCTTCTTACAGCCCAAGAAAATGCAATCTACCCAACTCTCTCTCTCTCGCTCTCTCTCTCTCTCTCTCTCTCTCTCTCTCTCTCTCTCTCTCTCTCTCTCTCTCTCTCTCTCTCTCTCTCTCTCTCTCTCTCTCTCTCTCTTGTCTTATTTTTGTGACCTTGTCGTAAAACTCCAGTAGGTTTATGACACAGGATTTCCCTTCCCTAAAACAATGCTGATTATCGTTCATAAGCTCATTCCTTTCTAGGTGCTCCACCATTCTTCTCCGTGACTTTGCTTACTATATATATCAATGATACTGGTCTTTAGTTTAGTGCTGCCTACCTCCTTTCTTAAATATTGGGACTACATTTACTGTCTTTCACACCTCAGGTAGTTGCCCTGTTTGATTTATGTGTTGAAGATTGTTGTTAGCTGCACACACAACTCCTCTACCCCATCTCTCAGGACCCACGGAAAGATGCTGTCCGGTCCCACAGCCTTTGAAGTACCTGGCTCACTTAGCAGCCTCTTCACTTCCTCCTCTGTTGTGTGTATTGTGTCCAGCACTTGTTGGCATGTCCTGCCATTCTGGCTTTCTGGAATCCTTCCTGGCTGCACTGAAAATACTTTCTTAAAATCTTTTATTGAGCTCTTCACTTACTTCTCTGTCGTTTATTGTGATCTCTCAGCCTTTCTTCCTCAGCCTGATTACCTGGTCCTTGACTGCTGTTTTCCTCCTGATGTGGCTGTACAACAGCTTCAAGTTAGATTTGGATTTCGATGCTATGTCATTTTCGTATTGTGGCTGGGCCTCTCTCTCTTTACTGTGCATATTCATTTCTGGTTCTTTGAATAATCTCCCAATTTTCCTGGGTCATTTGTCCTCTCTACACCTGGTTGAACAAAGGGCTCGTTCTGGTCCTCCAATTATTTCTGTTACCCTTGTGTACGAACCTCTCCTCCACATCTTTGCATTTTGTTGTCAAATGTTCCATCATTTCCTTTACTGATTTTCCCACCAGTTCTCCTTCTAATTGAATCCCATGCAGAAAATTTTTCATGCCTATATATTTTCCTCTTTTGTAGTTTGGTTTCTCCCATCCTACTCGTCCTGCTTCCCTCTCCACTTGTAACCATACTATGAATTCGAAGCTCAGGACCACATAATCACTTACTCCAAGGGGCCTTTAAATTAATATATGATGTGCTCAGTATCCGAACTACTCAAGTCCAGTCTTGTTGGTTCATCCTCTCCCTTCTCTTTCTTTCTCTGGTAGTGTCCTTAATGTGTTGGTGCATGAGGTTTTTTTCCAGTACCACCTCCATCATCTTACCCCTCCACGTTTCTGCCCTGCCCATGTGGGCCCCTTCTGACCACCTCAGTGTATCAACCATTTTTTGTTGCTCTCATCATATTCTTGCCTTGGCCTCCTGTTATTCTGTAATTGATTGTTCATCATTGCAATTACCACCTTGGGACCCCCAGCCTGAAGTGTTCCTACTATACAGTCCCTTGCTTTCCCTCTGTCCTTTCCTTCTAACTCCTCCAATCTTCACTGGTTTTTGATAAGGAGTACAACTCCTCCACCCACTGTATTCCTTCTATCTTTCCTCAGGATCTGATATCCAGTTGGAAAGATTGCATCTGTTATCATTCCCATGAGCTTGGTTCTGTGAGTGCTATGATGTCTGGGGATGCCTCCATGATTCTTTTGTGTTATTCCTCTCACACTTATTAGTTATTTCATCTGCATTCATGTACCATACCTTCAGCTTCTTTTTCAAAACTGTGTTCTGAGGGAGGGGGGTGTTTGTGGGGAGATCTGGCAAGGTACTTTGAGAGACTGCTGGGTAGGTGGAGTTTGTGCTGGAGGGGGGGGGAGATGGGGGCTGTGAGTGTGGATTGTGGTTTGTTTTGGGTTACTTTGTTTGGTTGTGGGGATCTGTTGATGGTTCTGTGGGTGGTTGTGCCTGGTGTTCCTCCTGACTCTGGGTGTCCATGCCTGACTCTAGCCTTGTCTCTCTCTTGCCCCTTCCATTTTAGTATCTTCTCTCTCAGTTTCTGTCTTTCTATTCTTGTTCTGCCATGGTCTATATATACCTGTTGGTATTTTAAGAACATAAGAACATAAGACAGAAGGAACACTGCAACAGGTCTACTGACTCATGTGGAGCAGGTCCATGTCCCCCCCACAGATTAGCCCAATGACCCACCCAGTCTGGCCACCTCCACTCAAGGAAGGAGCACGGCACCAGACCCATCAGCACAAGCTAGTCAGGTCCAACTCACACCCACCCACACCCACTCATGTATTTATTTAACCTATTTTTAAAACTACACAACGTTTTAGCCTGAGTAACTGTACTCGGGAGTTTGTTCCACTCATCCACAACTCTATTACCAAACCAGTGCTTTCCTATATCCTTCCTTAATCTGAATTTTTCCAACTTGAAACCATTGCTGCGAGTCCTGTTTTGGCTGGAAATTTTCAGCACGCTATTTATATCCCCTTTATTTATTCCTGTTTTCCATTTATACACCTCGGTCATATCCCCCCTAATTCTACGCCTTTCGAGAGAGTGCAGATTCAGGGCCCTCAGTCTATACTCATAGGGAAGATTTCTGATACATGGGATCATCTTTGTCATCCTCCTCTGTACGTTTTCCAGAACATTTATATCCATTCTGTAATACGGAGACCAGAACTGAGCAGCATAGTCTAAATGAGGCCTAACCAAGGATATATAGAGTTGAAGAACAACCTGATATGAAGCCAAGAATTCTGTTAGCTTTATTGCGAACACTAATGCACTGGTGTCTTGGTTTTAGATTACTGCTAACCAGAACTCCTAAATCCTTTTCGCAATCAGTAGTATTAAGATCTACATTATTTAGTTTATATGTGGCATGGTTATTTACTTGTCTAACATTTAGAACTTTGCATTTGTCAATATTAAACTGCATCTGCCACTTCTCCGACCTTTGCACCAGTCTATTCAAATCATCCTGGAGTGCTCTAGTGTACTCATTAGAATAAATTGGACGGCCTATGTTGGTGTCATCAGCAAATTTGCTTATGTCACTATTTATTTCCTCATCTATGTCGTTTATGTAAATTGTGAACAACAACGGTCCCAACACTGACCCCTGAGGAACACCGCTTGTGACGTGCCCCCATTCCGATTTCTCCCCATTTATGCAAACTCTCTGCTGCCTATTTGTCAGCCATGCCTCTTCCCTGGAAAAAATTTCTCCTCCTATTCCGTGTGCCTTAAGTTTCCTCAATAGCCTCTGGTGTGGAACTTTATCGAAAGCCTTACTGAAGTCCATGTACACAACATCATATTCATTACCATGATCTACCTCCTCAAACATCTTAGTGAAAAAAGTTAGTAAATTCGTAAGACAGGAACGCTCCTTTGTAAAACCGTGTTGAGATTCATTAATCAATCTGTGCCTATCAAAATGGCTACAAATTGCTTCGGCAATTATTGATTCCATAAATTTTTCCAATATGGAGGTAAGGCTTATTGGTCTATAGTTCGAAGCCAAGGACCTGTCACCTGCCTTGTAAATAGGTATTACATTTGCCATTTTCCACTTATCAGGCACTATGCCAGTTTGTAGTGATATATTAAAAAGATTAGCCAAAGGTATGCTAAGTTCCTCTTTACATTCCTTTAACACCCTTTTGGGTTAGTCTTTGAATCCCTTGCGACCTTAGCCTCATAATCCCTTTTTGCTTTTCTTATTCCTTTCTTTATTTCTCTCTTTAATTGAATATATTGATTTCTTAACTGCCCATCCCCTCTTTTGATACGCCTATATATGCCTCTCTTTTGTCCAATGAGATGTTTTAATCTATTGTTAATCCATTTGGAATAATTTTTGTTAGATCTGATTTCCCTACTCAGAACAAAGTTGTTTGAGCAGCTAGAACTATGCTCTGAAAAACGTCATATGGCAACCAAGATCACCTACCTGACACATAGTCAGGACATCCCAATTTAGCCCACCCAGGTAATTTTTCAGTCCCATGAAGTCGGCCAAGCGAAGATCTGGGACAGAGATTTGATTGCAGATATCTGGGTAATTCCATGATATATTGAAACTAAGTTATTTGTGATCACTTTCCCCAAGCTCATCATTTACCTCAAGATTATTAATTAGTGAATCTTTGTTGGCAAGAACCAAATCAAGTGGATTGTTTCCTCTAGTTGGTTCTGTCACAACCTGTTCTAAAAAGCACCCCTGAACCGTATCAAGAAAGTCACTAGACTCAAGATTTCCTGTCATATTGTTCCAATCAATTTGTCTAAATTTAAAATCTCCCATTATCACAACATTTTCATATCTAGATGCCTTATGAATTTCGTCCCATAACAGCTTACTGCCCTCCCTATCAAGGTTTGGGGGCCAATAAATCACACCCAAAATTAATTTGTCACGTCCCTCGAGAAACTGTAGCCCCACAGATTCTGTGTTCGATGTTTCTAATCTTATATCATGTCTAAGACAACAATTTAAATTTTCTCTAACAGACATCGCCACTCCACCACCCTTTCTGTTGACCCTATCAGTGTGGAATAGTTAATAACCCTGTATGTTGCATTCAGAAGGCATTTCTCTATCTTTCAGGTTGAACCAGATCTCTGTTATACCAATAATATCTATATTACCTACACTTGCAAGCAATCTTAGCTCATCTATCTTATTTCTTAGACTCCTACTATTTGTATAGTAAACCTTAAGGGAGCTAGTCACTCGTTGCCCTCTACTATCTCTGTTTGTTAATCAATTGATTTGCCATTACTACCAACTTTATTTTGAATATTGTCATTTAAACATATCCCTGAGGTATCCCGGTAATACCTGTTGTTTTTAACCCTAATGCTGCAGCCTGATTGTTTCCCACAAACACCCATACCTCTATAATCTATCAGTTTAAATTCCTAGACAAGTCATCAATTACCCTCTCAATCGAATTGGCTAATGCAACCACTCCATCCCCAGAGAGATGAACCCCATCCCTTGAATACATGTCACGTTTACCAAAGAACAGGTCCCAGTTATTAATGAATGGGATTGCAAGTTCCTTGCAGTACCTGTCTAGCCAGCAATTTATACCAATTGCCCTAGACATCCATTCATTGTCCACTCTCTTTCTAGGCAAGATGCTACATATGACTGGGATCCCTTTCTTAGACCTAACTACTTCTATGGCTGACCTGTACTTATCCAGCAGCTCCTCTCTCCTGCCCTTCCCAATGTCATTACCCCTAGCACGAAGACAGATAATGGGCTTGCTCCCATTACCTGCCATAATATTATCCAATCTGCTGACTATGTCACCAACACCAGCTCCAGGAAGGCACACTCTCTGTCTGACCTTTCTGTCTCTGTTACAAAATGCACGGTCCATCTATCTTACCTGAGAATTTCCTACTATTAAAATATTCTTACCTTGATTAGCAGGGGAATCTATGGTACCTTCAGCCTCACTAACCACTGAAGTACACTCGTCTTGGAGAACAGAGAATCGATTTCCTACCTTCACATTTCTCTATTAACTCTCCTCATCTTCCTTCTTCCTGAACTTTGAACCACTTGCCACTTAAAGCAGCTGCCACTATCACTGCTGGTGACCATTTCCTCTTTACCAGCTAAATCCTTCACACAAACTCACTCCCAAACTCATCTATGCGAAGCTTTAGCCTTCTGTTTTCCTCCTGAAGAAGTAGAATCTCCTTCTTCAACATGTGAACCTGAGATTCTAAAACACTACAACAAGCCATGGTGCTTGGTAACACCCCACGCTAACTCCCAAGAGCTTAGGCAGGTATGACTACAGGTGACCACTGACCTCAGCATACTTAGCCATAGTTTCTGCTGAAGAGTCCTGTTTTGCACCATTTCTGTCTTGAAAATAAATCTGGCCGATTTCTTCCCTTTTAGTATCCCCTATTCTCTGTAAATTTATTAACTTAGCCATGTGCTCCTCTCCTGTTTGATAATATTTTCAATCTCTTTTTCTCTCCCTGTCGTCTTTCTTCATATATCCTCCCTTCGGTCTGCTGAAGCCCATGAACAAAAGCTCACCTCTCTCTGTCTTCTTCCCATTGCTTTTTCCTCTGCATCTCTGGATTCCATTTAAACACAGCCATTGCTGGCTCCCTTATCTTTTCCTGGATCTCCATGTGGCCTGATAACACCTCTGAAGGGGAGCCTATCCCCTTCTCTAACTACAACCCTTTCCCTAACTGCTGCCCCTGTGCCAAACAGCAAGCTACTATCATTCACTGTCATTTCCTGGTGGCCTCATAGAGCCTATGAGTGAGACTTAACTCATTCATTTCATTTGGTACCCTTGTTGCATATTGGTGTACCTGCTCCTGATGCCATGCCCCTTTTGGTCTTTGGCTCTATATCCTGTTTCAGAATTTTCAGTTCATCTTCCAACTCTCTGTATCCTGGCTTCTGCAGCTTCAGATCACAGCTCCCACTTCTTGCTCTCTGCATCAGTCCTCTTCTCCATTTTAGTGTGAAGCCACCTAACTTCCTTTCCCACTCCTGTTTCATCCTTCTGAGCTCTTCTATTCATTTCTCCTTTCCAGGCCAATCTTCCTCTGTTCCTCTGGCTCTTCGTACTTCCCTCTGGGGTCTCATTTTTTCTTTATAGGCTATTTTCCGCTGCTATAAAATGAGATATCTGGTTTATTAACAGATTGTTAGAAAGTACTCAGGTCTAGTTATCATTTAAAATTATGTTAAATTTTAATAGTGATTTAGGATTGCAACTAATAGGATACTAACTAACGAAATAAAAATTGAGAAGTTTATTAACAAAGTTGTCTAGGTGAACAAAGTCAAAGTAAATGAATTTGATATAATTTAGGATATAAGCTCATACACTTCTCTTGTAGTGCTAAGTTAAATTGTACATATAGTAGTATAGTGCTGAAGTACCGTCTGATACGTTATCATTAATTATAAAAATAATTCTAGCATTTACAAGCGTGTGTGTGAGAATGCGTATATGTGCTCAAAGTTGTTCATTATGTCTCATTAAGACTATATTCACTTAGATTTAAACAGTGACTGATTAAACGTCCTCAAATCATCTATCTTCTTGACCAACAAGGCAATCAAAACAGCTTGCTTGAACAATATGACGAATGATTCACTGAACAATACTGTACAAAGCAGCAGCAAGGAGTCAGGAACAAGGAGACAAAATAATGACTCTAACTATGGGCCTTTAGAAAATCTTCCATGATAGTCATTAAACTCCCTTAATATTGAATCTAAGTTCAGAATAACCAAATCCCCGACTACGATGGTGCGTAGATGCCACACAAAATAGGTCAGAAGCTTTAACTTGGGACCTGGGTTGACTTAGAGTACCAGCATGACACACAACTTCAGCAAAACGTCAGAAATCGCTAAGTCCGAACATGCTCTGTGAACATAGTTGCAGAGTTACAAGATGTACGTTTCTACTCACAAACGAAAAAATACTCTACCAAAAACAGTCTAAATAATGAACAAAGACAAGAGGAATGCTTCCAGGACTAGGAGCAAATGGAGAGAGCCATGTTCCCTGGATCAGGAGCAGATGGAGGCAGCGGTGTTTGTAGAGCAACGACCAGCTAGGAAGAGAGAGTGATTTCTCAACTGCAGGCCTCACATCAGGTGATATCACATGACTCGCTCCTGGTACTACAGAGACGCCGGCAGGTAAACAAGTGAGCTGATAGTTAGCTAAGCAGTTTACCAATGCAAACAGCCAACCATAACTCTCGAAAAGCGAGCACGGTGAAGTGTAAATGTTACATCCTACCTATTGACATTGCTAAGTCAAATAATAGTATGAGGCAAGATATTTTAATTTTAGCTATTAACGAAAATATTAGAAATATAAAATTATATGAAAGATAATATACATCAAATATACATTATATACATTGTGTCCCTTTCAGGGGGCGCAACATCTGCAGTGCACGTGTGAGCTGTGTACGTGTGTTTGTGTTTGTGTGTGTGTGTGTGTGTATGATGTGTGTGTGATGTATATGTTGTGTCTGAGTGCATGTGAGTGAATGTGGGTGTACTTACCTAATTGTGGTTGCAGGGGTCGATTCATAGCTCCTGGTCTTGCATCTTCACTGGTCACCACTAGGTCCACTCTCCCCTGCTCTGTAAGCTTTATCATGCCTCTTCTTAAAGCTACGTATGGTACCTGCTTCCACTACCTCATTTTCCAGTCTATTCCACATCCTGACAACTTTATGACTAAAGAAATGCTTCCTAAGGGTACTGGTGGCCTGGTAGCTAAAGCTTTCGCTTCACACAGCGAGGGTCTGGGTTCGATTCCCAGCCAGGGTAGAAACATTGGGAGTGTTTCTTTACACCTGTTGCCTATGTTCACTCATCAGTGAAATGGGTACCTCGGTGTTAGTCGACGGTGTGGGTTGCATCCTGGGACACTTACCTAATTTGCACGAAATGCTCAGCATAACAAGTGGCTTTCTGTATGGCAGTAAGTCATCGATGTCAGCTAGACCTGTATACCATGTACATGTACTTATGTACTTGTAGTAAATAAAGATATTGTTATTATTATTATCATTATTATTATTATTATTATTATTATTATTATTATTATTATTATTATTATTATCATCATCATCATTATTATTAATATAACTTCCCTGTCACTCATTTGAGTCCTCAACTTCCAGCTGAGACCCCTTGTTGCTATGGATCCTGCCTCCACTACATCGCTTCCCAAACTATTCCACTTCCTGACTACTCTGTGACTGAAGAAATACTTCCTAACATCCCTGTGATTCATCTGTGTCTTCAACTTCCAACTGTGTCCCCTTGTTGCTGTGTCCCATCTCTGGAACATCCTGTCTCTGTCCACCGTGCCGATTCCTCTCAGTATTTTGTATGTCTTTGTTATGTCCCCGCTGTCCCTCCTGTCCACCAGTGTCGTCAGGTCGAGTTCCCTTAACCTCTCCTCGTAGAACATGCCTTTCAGCTCTGGGACTAGTTTTGTTGCAAACCTTTGCACTTTCTCTAGTTTCCTGACATGCTTGGTCAAGTGTGGGTTCCAAACTGGAGCCTCACATTTCAATATGGGCCTGACGTACATGGTTTACAGTTTCCGGAACGACTCCTTATTGTGATGCCGGAATGCTATTGTTAGGTTCGCTAGTCGCCCACATGCTGCAGCTGTAATTTGGTTGACGTGCACCTTAGGAGATGTGCTCGGTATTATACACACTCCAAGATCCTTTTCTTTGAGTGAGGTTTGTAGTCTTTGGCCCCCTAGACTGTACTCTGACTGAGGTCTTCTTTACCCTTCCCCGATACTGGTGGGGTTGAACTCCAGGAGCCAGTTGCTGGACCAGGGCTGCAACTGTCCAGATCCCTCTATAGTCCTGCCTTGTCCTCCCCCGACTGAATTCTCCTCATTATATTCACAATTGCAAACAGGTACTCTTCTGAGTTTATTCCTTTTGTCATGGTGTTTACATATACCAGAAACAACACCAGTCCTAGGACTGACCCCTGTGGAACCACACTCACCACAGGCGCTCACTCTGACACCTCATCATGTACCATGACTCGCTGCTGCCTTCCCGTCAAGTATTCTCTGATCCATTGCAGTGCCTTCCCTGTTATACCTGCCTGGTCCTCCAGCTTTTGCATTAGTGTCTTGTGTGGAACTGTGTCAAAAGCCTTCGTATAGTCCAAGAAAACACAATCTACCCACCTCTCTTTCTGTCTTGTCTTACTGCTGTCACCTGGTGATAGAACTCCAGTAGGTTTTTGACACAGGATTTTCTGTCTCTGAATCCGTGCTGGTTATCATTTATAAGCTCATTCCTCTCTAGGTGGTCCACCACTCTTCTCCTGGTAATCTTCTCCTTGACTGCGTACAATACATGTCAGTGACACTGGTTCTTATGCTGCGTGTCTGTCCTTTTTTTTTTTTAATTTGGACTATATTTGCTGTCTTCCATACTTCAAGTAGTCGCCCTGTTTCCATAGATGTGTTGAAGATTGTTGTTAGTGGTAACACAGAGTGCCTCTGCTCCCTCTCACAGGACCCAAGGAGAGATGTTATCCGGCCCCATCGCCTTTGAGATATCTAGTTCGCTTAACAGCCTCTTCAGCTCCTCCTCATTTGTACGTACTGTGTGCATCACGTTCTTGTGTATCCCATCTCTCTGTCTTTCTAGAGTCCTTTCTCTCTCCACTGTGAATACTTCTTTGAATCTCATGTTGAGCTCCTCAAAAACTTCGAGGTCCTAACTTGTAAACTCCCCTCCTTCCTTCCTTCCTTCCTCAGCCTGATTACTTGGCCTTCTACTTTTGTTTTCTTCCTGATGTGACTGTAAAACGGCTACGGATCAGACTTGGCTTTCGATGCTATGTCATTTTCGTATTATCGTTGGGACTCCCTCCTTACCTGTGCATATTAATTTCTTGCTCAATGACTACTTTCTTTGTTTTCCTGGGTCCTTTGCCTTCTATACTTCTTCCATTCTCTAGTGCACTTTGTTTAAGTTTCTCTACACCTTTGGGTGAAACAAGGGCTCGTCCTGGCCTTGTCAGTATGTCTGTATCATCTCATTCACTGTTTCTCGTGCTAGTTCCTTGTCCCACAGGACCTTATGTAGACAATTCCTCATGCCTGTATAGTCCCCTTTCTTGTAGTTTGGCTTTGTTCTTCCTGCCTCCCTCTCCACTTGTAACTCTGCTATATATTCGAAGTTTAAAACTACGTGATCACTAGCTCCGAGAGGCCTTTCATATGTGATGTTCTCAGTATCTGCACTGCTCAAGGTGAATACTAGGTCCGGTCTTGTTGGTTCATCCTCTTCCCTCTCTCTGGTAGTGTCCCTAACGTGATGATGCGAGAGATTTTCCAGTAACACCTCCAATATCTTAGCCCTCCACGTTTCTGGGCCCTCATGTGGCTCCAGGTTTTCCCAGTCGATTTCTTTGTGATTGAAGTTATCCACAATCAGTATGTGTGTGTGTGTGTGTGTGTGTGTGTGTGTGTGTGTGTGTGTGTGTGTGTGTGTGTTTATGTATTTAATTTCAGCAAAAAAATTCCTTCCTTCTTGGAATCCTAAAAGAGGAACAGAAATACCAAAGCAAGGAAAAGCATCGTAATTTTATTTTTCATCGATTTAGAGTCTCAAAGTCCATCATCAATTCTAAAAAAATCAATGAACAATTTCCAAGTTGAGTTGCTGGCTTATATTAATAACCATTTAAAAATAAGTCTTTTAAAATAAAAATTAATAATATGCTACTACACTTTTGGAGCCAAACATTGTTATAATAACTAGCCTAACAACGTAATAACTTTATGCATGAACTCTAAAATGAATCAGTAAAATTTATGTGAGAACAACTGTACTGATACACGCGACTTGTTCAGCCGAGGTTTCCTTCTTGCTGTTTGTAACGATTCAGAGATGATGGGGTCGAGTCCATGTGGTGTTTATGTCAGTACTGTGAAATCATCTTATGATAAACATTGAGAAGTTAAGTGATAATGATCTCTCTCTCTCTCTCTCTCTCTCTCTCTCTCTCTCTCTCTCTCTCTCTCTCTCTCTCTCTCTCTCTCTCTCTCTCTCTCTCTCTCTCTCTCGTTCTCTCTTATTACCTGTTGATGGAGTACGAATCCTCTTTCAGATGCTCTTTCTTTTTGCCATAGTACTGTGACATCTCAGTGTGTAGACCTGGAGTGGTAAGGAATGTTACCTGAATTACCTGATTACCTATATGAGAGATATATTACTAGATCATCCATGTATGATGGGTATTGCTTTACTAGACCCTCTGTGTGAGAGGAATATTGGGTCACCCGAACACCTCTGACAGGGGTTTTGCATTTTTAGAATATCTATAAAACAGAGAGATATTGGGGTCCAAGAGCACTTAGGTGGTTTGCTGCAGAAACACCTGTCTGAGAGGCGGGATGGCTACCAAATCACCTGTGTGGCAGGGGTATTGCTACTTTTGCAAACACCTGACTGGCAGGAGGAATGGTGTACAACGAGGTGTGTAGTGAAGAAAACGTGAGAAAGATCCCCTTGTGTTATATTGTAAATATCCCTAGCCCAAGAGGCTATAGACCCAATTGACGAAATTGTTGCCGTTGTAGCCGGCATAACCGCCATAGCCGTCCAGAAGGTTGTTGCTTCTCCACATGTTCCAACCGCCTGAGCCGAGACCGTTGTTGCCGAAGAGGAGATCAAAAACAAATTGTAGACTCGGTTCCGCTCTCGGTTCTGGTCTCGCACTCGGTTCTGGTCTGGCGACAACAAGACCCACCAACAGGACAATAATCTGACGGTGTTGAAAAAATGCAAGATATTAAATAGTGAACTTCCGTAAAAAGTAGTAACACATAAATACTAGGACCATTAATTTTATTGCTTTATTTTTTGTCGTAAGCCAATCCAAGTTTACGCAATAATCTCAGTTGCATTTGTGTAAATATAAGTTCTGTTTTCCTGTAGTAACAGTGACGTAGTAGACAACAGTGAGACAACCACTTGTGATCATCTCTAAAGAAGCATATGTGGTGTTGATGTTATACGAATTATTAGAACAAACTTTTATTTTATTCCTCCATCAACAAGTAAACATTGCAACATATGCGAATGTGAAGCATATTCTAAACATTCATTCATTTAAGCGAACTTTATTAATATATACTTTTGCTTGTGAATATTTTTTTACGCTTTGCATGCCTTGATAAATTAGCTTCATTTCTGGCAGAACTCTTATAACATTTTGAGACAAAGTTTCATTCTTTACCATATTATTCTTGTCTATTTGAAGCCACACATAATAATGTGAGACTTCGTAAAAAATATTTAAGTGTTAGTTCTATGATACAGTGAACTGTGTCTGATTTTCCCTTAAAGTCACTGCATTTACATTTAATTAATCTTTGTGTTCAAAACTGGGTTTATTTATATTTTTTCTTGATGCTCGTTCACTATCCAAAAATTAGTTATTCACAGTTCTTCATAACATCAAAATTTTGAAGTTTAGGTAGGCACGTACAATATAAGATAGAATAATAACTGAGACAGCCTCTGCTTCCGTAATAAGAGCTCCATTTGACTCATGAAATCGTAATGACACAGTTGCAAACAAACCATACCACGGAAGGGGCTTGAACCTGCGGTTGGCAAGTCGTAAAACTCCAGACCGAAGCGGTAACCTTCCTATGGTGTATAAATATACCTAGTTAGATTATACTCACTGTAGCCATCAGGCCCAGCGGCTAACGCGTCGGTCTCGACTTTCACCACTCACTAACCGCGCGTTCAAGCTCCGCTGTGTAGACAGCAATTTTTCCTTAAAATTCTCAAATCTTGTAACCCTAGTTTATACTAGCACAAGAAATAACAAATGTAAACATAAAAATGCTAAACCATGACTGCATAAAGAATATTCGGATTCATATCACCACTTTTACATGTATAGGTAAGCCAACATTTATTAGTCACATATACAGTATGTGTTTAACTTCATATACCAAATACTTATTCTTTACTGTATTGTTACACTCATTATATAACACATGTAGTAGGAGCTGTGACTCGACCCCTGCAACCACAACTAGGTGAGTACAGAATATGCATACTTCTTAAAACAGAGAAAATTACGTTTGGATATAACATTTTATTATCTGATAGACAGCTGTATAAAAATAATAAATACTGTATTATTTATTCTCTTTCCAACAATTTTAATCTCGTGGGATCTTTTACTATGGTTTTCGGAATTTATAGAAATCTATAAAACATAATTATTTAAGATCGTAAAACACTTTATTTAATATAGGACATCTGTGAAACTCATTAATATTTTTTGCCTCTGTTGCTAATCTATATAAAACAGTTAATAATATAACAAATCTCTGTATTATGCCATGAAACAATCTTCCCACAGCCCGAATGGACTGTTGTTAATCTGTTTCTGCACCGAACATTTTGATATTATACTCACCAGAGACTTCATGACTGCTGTGTGTTCTCTAGATGAAGACGAACAGTATGTATGAGAGAGAAGCGATTTTTCTGTCCTTTTATACCCGTCCTTCCACAACCAGTCATTATTGCGTCGCTGTTATCCCATGCAGTGAAGCTTCCTGCTGGAGGTCAATGCTACCCAAGGTCATGAAGATGCTGGTAACAGGGCGACGGTAGGGTAAAGGTAGGGTTAAGTAATTAGTATTCTCTTCGAGTTTCTTGAGAGCTCTGCATATTTAGAGCTCAGAGATCATAGATTACGAAATAAGATTTATCTGAATAGTGGATGCATTTCGGTCGCTGGAAGATCCGAGAAAGGTATCCCCCGTATTCCTTATGACTAGCCTCCCCTACCTCGGTGCAGGTAGAAGTAATATTGGAGGGTGGTCATAATATTGCAATGCAACAAAAATATCAATAAGTATACGTGTTTATACGTTTGTGTGTATGAATGCAAATGTGTTTTAACACGTGAATTTATTTTATATATGCATCTTCAGATGTATACTTATGTATATGCATACCAAACCATACCCCCGGCCGGGATTGAACCCGCGGTCATAGAGTCTCAAAACTCCAGCCCGTCGCGTTAGCCACTAGACCAGCTAGCCACAATAAGATTCATCCAACTAGGTATATTTCTACACCATAGGAAAGTTAGCACAGGCACCTCTGTGACCACAAATGCAAGTTTTTACAGACGAATCTCCAGCTAGCGTGGCCGTGACGAACTCTACCTAGTTGGATGAATCTTATTGTGGCTAGCTGGTCTAGTGGCTAACGCGACGGGCTGGAGTTTTGAGACTCTATGACCGCGGGTTCAATCCCGGCCGGGGGTATGGTTTGTTTGCAATCGTGTCATTACGATTTCTTGAGTCATGTTGACGGCAGTGAAGGGACTTGAGCTAGAGTTCGTCACGGCCACGCTAGCTGGAGATTCGTCTGTAAAAACTTGCATTTGTGGTCACAGTGGTGCCTGTGCTAACCTTCCTATGGTGTAGAAATATACCTAGTTGGATGAATCTTATTGTGGCTAGCTGGTCTAGTTGCTAACGCGACGGGCTGGAGTTTTGAGACTCTATGACCGCGGGTTCAATCCCGGCCGGGGGTATGGTTTGTTTGCAATCGTGTCATTACGATTTCTTGAGCTATGTATATGCATCATCATTCTCTTTACAGAGGCGCCCAGACAAGACAGTTATCACTCTAAACAGACAATATCCCAAAGCCCTCCTTTAAAGTGTAAGCATTGTACTTCCTGCCTGCAGGAGTCAAGTCCGGCTAATCAGTTTCCCTACATCCCTCCACAACAGCTCGCCAAATCCACCCCTTCCCCCCCCCAAAAAAAAAAAATCGTTTCCATTCACTCCAATCTAGCACATGCCTATTTTATGTCCAAGCCCCTTGGACACAAAACGTCTTTTACCTTCTTCCTCTATAGATGTTTAACATGAATGTTTATCGGACATACTGGCCAGGATATGGGAGCGACCACTATATACAGTGCTAGTCAAGGTATTATGCTGGGTGAGCGCCCCAGCATAATGCCGTGACGAACATCAAAGGTCTACCATACAGGGAGGATCTTTTTTCGACAGTGCATTATGCCGGGTAGCAGCCGTTAGCATGACGTCACGGCCTGCCGCCACACTCCACAGTGACTCCTCAGTGCTCACGTGGCTGCCATGGTGAGAGGAAGTGTTGCACTTTTGTCTCTCATCCGCCCCATCTTTTGTCCTGGGTTCCCTTTGGTTTTGGGGCTATACATGTTTGATTATGTATCAAAGGAAGTATTTAACACCTGCAACTATAGCTCAAATCACAGGGCTTCACAAAGCTGGGCAACAGACAAAAGAAATAGTGGAGAATCTTGGTGTGTATGAGTGTTCAGTGAGGAACTGGGTACAGCGTTTCAAGGCTGGTGGCGGTGTCGAGTTACCGTCTGCCAAACCTCGGCCTAACCCCAAGAAGACATCTGTTCGTACCTTAGCTGTATTAAAGAAGCAGTTAGAGAGTACACCTAAGATAACTGCTAGAGAATTGAAAGAAAAGAACCCACGTCTTCTGCCAGAGGTGTCTGTAAGAACTCCTTACAGACGTGAGTCAGAACTGGGCTACAGTAGTCACCGCCAGGTTAAGAAACCGACCCTCTCCAAGCCACAGAAGAAACGTAGGCTGGATTATGCAAAGAAATATTTTTACTGGAATTCTTAAAAGTGGTCTGAAGTACTTTGGAGTGATGAAACAACCTTCACTGTCACTTGTAACCATGGGGGACATGTGTACCGGCCCGTAGGTAGTGACCAGCTAGACCCACATTACACCTGTGAGACCACCAAATACCCAGACTCGCTCATGGTTGGGGGTGTTTCAGTATTCAGTGTGCTGGTGAACTCACTTTGCTTCCCAAAAACCAGAATATGAATCATTATAATTACCTGCGGTTATTGTGTGACAATTTACCTGAGGCGTTCGACAAGTGTGGGGCTACAGTTAATATGCAGGACGGTGCACCATGTCATACCTCCAAATCTGTAGTTTAGTGGCTTAAGGACTGTGAAGCGAGGTTCTTAATGACTGGCCAGACCTAAACCCTAGTGAGAACCTCTGGTCAATAGTGAAACGAAGTTTACTGGGCAAGGATATCAGTTCCATCCCATGGCTGGAGGCTGCTCTGCATGAGGCATGAAATAATATGCCTCCCCAAACCCTCAAGAATTTGTTTGAGAGTCTTCCTACACGGCTGGGGGACGTGGTTAAGCGTAAAGGACGCAGCTCCAAGTATTGAAACCTCAATAAGCGTGCAAATATATAATATCATAATCTTTCATGGTAAATGTTTGTGTTTTGGTACGTGTGTGGGGAGGGGCGGCATAATGCCGTGACTAGCACTGTATGTGTGGTGCCGAACAGGTAAAACTTGCTTTTTTTTGGCTCAAATAGCAACGCTCTTCTTGCCGCATAAGGCAAGCGAAAATTTGTGTATGCAATAATTTGGTAAAAATCAATCTGAACCTAACGAAAAAAAATATATTTCGTTGTGCTTGTTTTTTGTTAAGTTGTTGCAAGCTTATCTAAAATATATTTAGTTGGATTAGGCTAAATTAAATTTCGCTTGTTATAATAAGGTTAGGTAAATTTTCTAAGGTTCTTATGGTACAAAATTATTGATTTTTACATTAACATAAATGACAAAAATATATCTTTAAACGTATAAGATAATTTTTTTTAGAAAGGACTTAATTTTAAATGAGTTCTTGCTAACTGACCAATTTTACCTATTCGGCACGACATATATATATACCTGTGCATATGCATGTGTTGTATGCATGTGCAGATGCATGAATGAGCATATTTATGCATGTACGTGCTTGTTTGTAAATTTATACGTGTGAGAAAGAATGAATGTGTGTAATATGCATGTGTGTATATATACATGCATGGGTCTATTCTTGCATGTGCATATGTTTAATTATATGAACTCTTTTGCATATTTAGGTGTGCTTATGTGTGTGTGTGTCATTATGTGTAATGGCGATTGTATGTTTTTATGCATGTATGTATACTTAATTATTTATATATGTACATATACACACTATACCTGTGTGTCCACACTGGCTGACACCTATATCCATCACAGTGTGGGGCGACAGGGAGGAGCTGCTGACCACAGGGAGGAGTACAAGATCAGCAAGTACTGGGACATAAGCCAACAGTATCAATTTGTCCCAGTGGGATCAGAGACCTTGTGATCATGGGGAAAACATGCCACACGTTTCCTTAAAGAATTGGGTTCCAGATTCATCGACACCACCAGGGATCCAAGGGCAGTCACTTTCATGTTCCAGCGCCTCAGCGTGGCCATCCAAAGGAGAAATGCTTGCTGCATACTTGGCTCGAGTCCAGCTTCGTAGGAGCTGGAGGAGATTCATAACCTTTGATATATTGTACCAATGAATTCATGTTTGTGTTTTCTATCAATGTATTCTGGCTATTAATAAAGTTCACATGTAGCTTAAAAATATAGGGGGTGGTAGGAGAAGAAAATATTTAAACAGCTCCCGGGAGAACCTTGAGTTTTCCCCGAGGTACGTTTATTGTGTTCTCTGAGGACGAGGGTCCCCAGTACAGTTCTAGAGGTGGTACCTCCCTATATTTTATTCATATTATGCAGAAAAAATTTGTGTATGTGTGAACACACACACACACACGCACACACACACACACACACACACACACACACACACACATTTTTTTCTGCATTAAAACTTAACCATTAAGTCAGATCGCATGTCTTGAGATTCTCAGTTACGCTATTGTTGTGATGGTACTGAGTGCCCTAAGAGGAGTCAGTGTCTCCCTACACAGTCGTTCATCAATCCGGCTGTGTTATATTTTTATGTTTTACTTAGTGGACCAAAAGTTTCCATTTGCAGAAGGTTGCAGGTGACGAACAAGAATTTGCAAGAAAGAGGTATCAGTAATGGAATGAATGAGATTTTCAGTGAAACAGCATGATCAGTAAGCATACATTACACAAAAATTTTAAGAGTTGTAATCCTTGTTCGACTCCAAATCTTAGTCATTGTGCTTGTATATAAGGCACCAGATGCAACTTCAACAGTTCAAAGAACAGCTATCGACCACTGTCTGGAAAACCTTCCAGCCCCATCCCCAAACATCTTGCTGCTTGGTGACTTCCATTTAAGACATACGAAATGGAAGAATACAGCAAATAATGTTGTAGCAGAAATAATCCCTGGAGGCAGCTCAGATGAAAATTCACACACACACACACACACACACACACACACACACACACACACACACACACACACACACACACACACACACACACACACACACACACGAGCTGCTGAATTTCTGCAATAAACACACCACAAGTCAGCAGATACTGGAGCCAACAAGACTGGAGAACACAAACTTAATTTTACAAATAATGGGGACCTGGTAAGAAACTTAACATATCAAAAACAATTAGTTCTGATCACAATTTAATCGAAGTCCAGACTTACATTCTCAGGGGTCCTGATCAGCAACATGCATCCAGCTGTGAGGGTACCTGCACCAAATTCAACAATTATATCAAGTGGGACCACACACACACACACACACTGTGTGTGTGTATGATCAGTTAATTATCGAAACAGGTCATTGTTGAATCCAATCCAAGAACCTACCTTCCCATCCCTGGATAACAGGATTTCTTACCACTATCTAGACAAAGGCATTTTATATTTCTGGTATCCTGAAGGCTTTAGTGCAAGGATCGTCCACGTGGGCAGTAACTCATTAACTTAACTTTTTGAGAGCATTCAACTTGCACAGCTAACAGGAACTTAGCGTCTTGGAGCGTGGATGTGTGAAGGTCATTAAATATCTTCAGAAACACAGTGAAATATGTATATGACTCATCATTAATAACCAGTTTAGTGAGACAGGTAGGGTGTTAAAGTTGATATTTTTCAACACTTATGTAATAATATTTTGAAAAGTATCCGTTTTTTTTGTTCACCGATGCCGATACACTGGCACAGGTTTGTATATATATAATGTCATGCCGAATAGGTAAAAATGGTCAATTAGCAAGAACTCATAAAAAATACTTTTTTTTCATTTTTGATAATACAAAATTAATGATTTTGTACCAAAAGAACCTTAGGAAACATACCTAACCTTATAACAAGTGGAATTTAATTTAGCCTAATCCAACTAAACATATTTTTATACAAGTTTATTATAATTTAATAATAAACACAATGAAATACATTTTTTTTCGTTAGGTTCAGAATGATTTTTGCGAAGTGACTGCATACTCAAGTTCACTTGCCTTATTCGGCAAGAGCGTTGATATGTAAGCCAAAATCGCAAGTTTTACCTATTCGGCACGCCATATATATTAAATACTTAAGTAATGTATATACTTTGAAGGTTCTCTCAGCCCTATCAGACCCTCAAAGAGTATTTGACAAGGCTGGCTCGTCCTTATGGAAATAAAAAGATAGAAAATTCAATAATAACACAGGATAAACAGTTATATTAACCATGAAAATTAGTAAAGAATATAAAACACTCAAACATGAAATTAATCCTACTTTAAGCAAAAATGAAATATATAAATAATTAGTGATTCAACGCTAATATGTACAAGATTTATAGAATTGTGCCGTGCCGATGTTCTGGGCACGTAGTTCTGAATTGTGCTTTGGAACGCCGAGCCGTTGTTGATGTTTTCACAGCTGGTCGTGGCTGTAGACGCCGAAGACAGTGTCCTCAACACGCTTTTATATTCTACCGAGGAGAGGTTGACTGACCCTCTAACCACCACAATGTTGAAGTAGTTAAGTAGCCAGTCAAGAACCACCATGAATGCTGGTGCTGTTACAACTGGGTAAAATATCTGGGAATCCCCTTTGACCCATGCATGTCAGGAGAACTGATACGGAACAGTGTAGTAAAGAAAGCGAATGCCAGACTGAAGTTCCTGTATAGACAAGCACAGTGTCTACCTATTGAGGCTCGCAGGACCCTATGTCTAGCCCTTATACAATGCTACATGGATTACGCTTGCTCTTCATGGTACTCTGCCTTGACAAAAAAACTGAAAGATAGACTGCAAATCACCCAGAACAAAATCGTAAGATTCATCCTGGGGCTGGGACCAAGAGAACATGTAGGCCAGGATGAATTACAGCAGTTGGATATGCTGAATGTTGAAGACAGAGTAAAGCAACTGAAGCTAAATCATGTTTATAAAATTGCTCACAAACAGTGCCCAGAATATCTTGCTGTCAATTTTGTCAAGGTTGGGAACCAAAGCAATCATAGTACTAGGGGGAGAGAGCACAACTTTGTAGTACCCACAGTCATTGGCCAGGCTTCAAACATCTTTTATTGTACAGCAATAAAGGAATGGAACAGACTACCCGCACATGTCAAAGCCAGTCATAGCATGAACCAGTTCAAGGAGAGTGCCAAAAGGTGTCTGATGAATGTAGCTACAGAAAGGGAGGGGAATGATTTTCTATTTTTTTAGCTAAAATACGTGTAAATTTTACCTTATTCCTAGTAATGACCCTCGTATTGTAGATAGTCTTAATGACCCTCGTGTAGTAGATAGTCTTTTTAGTATGATAATAAGATGTTATCTTCATTGTAGAATAATAAGAAAATATTATAACCTTTATATTATATTAATAAGGTAAGAGGACCCCAATGGAAATAAGTCACTCTGACTTTTTTGGGTTATCCCAGGTTCTCTACACATATGCTGTTATGTATGATAATTCTATGTAAATGTATTTGTGTATACCTGAATAAACTTACTTACTGACTGGGCGGTTGGCTACATGTGGATAGAGGACCAGCGTAGGTAGAGAGGTTCAGGTGACGTCTCCGATCTTGGCAAGATCAAGGCTGCCCTTATCTTTATCCCGCATGAGCCGGATGACCCGAGCCGACAATCACGGCTAAAAATGCAAAAAACATACAGTTACACACCACTCTATAAATCACACTAATGACATACGGCCTTTAAAAAGAAATGGTGAGGATTAAAAGATGACAACACTGCGTAAATTCAAAACAAGGCAGGAATAAATTGGAGTCTAAAACCCCAAACAAGAGTCAAGCTGTTACTGAAACCAAATCCCAAAACATAATAACTTAGACAGGAGTGGATCCAATACTTACAGATTTGATGGGAGCCGTAAGAGACTTTTTTTTTATTTTATTTAAAACGTAATATTACAACATAAAAAATAAATATATAGAAAACCACCATCCCTTAACAAACAGGTATCCAAAATAGAATTCATAAGCACAGTTTTTTTTTTTTATATTTTATTTAAAAAACACAGTATACATGTAATTTATACATAATTGACTTAAAACACAGTATACATGTGTGGCATACATAATTGCTTTAAAACAATAAACGTGATAACTTTATATAAGACAACCACATATATATAACTAAACAGAGGACTACCGGATCAATACCTTAAACACCAGATAACTATGTAACAAAACCTGACAGTCTTATTCATACTGTGTATGAAATTCTATATACAAAAAGAATGTCATACAAACTAATGCAATGGTACTATGGGTATATAAAAATTTTATATACATATAAACTAATACATTGCACACTCATTAGTACTATGGTTATATAAAATAGCTATCAGAAACCTACATGACTCTGAAAATTGAAACATGGTGTTCTTTATTTTTGGTTTTGCATATGTTGAAAACGGAATCAAAATATGCAAAAAGCCTTTAATAATTAACATAAGACTTTTACAGATCTAGCATGTATGATTACATATGAGGAAACACTAAGACACCTAATACCCCGACCAACCCCATATTTAGTTTCTTCAACTAATTATAAACCCACAAAAAATATACCTTACTTGTATACAGTGATATTAGTAAAGGTGCTTAATTGAACATCAACTGACTATATGCACCATAAATGATAAAAATAAATGCATGTGATATTACTGGGTGAGGGAACAACATATCCCACAAAAGCTGCTGCCTGAGGAACTTGAATGTCCAGAATTACAATATAGGAGGACATTATACATCTCATCTCCCCCCCATCCTCACAGCGGTGACCGCTACTACATATACAAAAACAATCTTAGGCAAATGAAACTGTTTGCCCTTCATCAAAATTTTACCACCATCACCAAAAGGTCTTCTTATGAACATTCCCCTTAAAGGCCAGTATAACGTTGTACTTTTAGCGGTGATATCAGCGTGGCTTCCGCTTACAAATGACTAAACAAAACCTAACGGGAATTCCAGGAAAGACCCAAAATAGTTCATCAAACCCCGGTCATAGTCGGGAACCGCTTCAGTCATGCTAGAGGCTGGAACATATACTGAAAAAACTGCTTTTTATCTGTATTATCAGGATGCATGACCATTTTAGGATTAATCCAAGATCTCAGTTCCACACAACGCCACAACCATACACACACAGACGCACGGAACCATTCATAATACATACGCATCACTCCCTAAAACCCGCCCTCTACCCTGAAGTCCCGAACATACCGTTTGGTGCTACCACGGGGGGGAGTCCAGCCCCCCGTTGCCTTACCCCACCCACAGTTGCAACAACCTTTGAACAGTAAGGCTTCGATAGTTTGCAGGAAAACTATTATCCCAACTTTTACCATATATGAGTTTATTTCTGCGATACGTTCTGTAGATACCTGCCGCAATTACCCTGATCCTAACTGATCCTCCGGTTTCCCGCATACCCCACGATATAGAGAGGAAATCAGCCACCACGTACATTATTGCTCTTCGTACCTCACTTGATACTGCGCTAACGTCTAATGTTAAGGCTCGTAAGGTTGAGATAGTTCCCCCACTAAGAAAATCGAAAACCCGCCCCAACCACGAACGAACATTGTCCAAGGTATCACAAAAGTAGACTGCATGAAAAGCTGCTTCTTCGAGACCGCAACGTAAACAATCCGCCTCCCGTACCAAACCCATCCTATTTAAGACCGATTTTGGTGCTAAAATCCCCATGACAAATCTGTACACCAATTCACAAACCCTTGGTGCCAACTTAAGTTTACAAAATCCATCCCATATTTCCCCCCAATTATACAGCGGAAATACAGACAATCCCTGTACAATTTCCCCACGACAACATATGCTGACCATTTGCCCCACCCGGATCCGTTGCGCATTTCTCAACTTTAACAACAAACGCAGCATGTCCTCACACTTGATTAATCCCCTGCCGCTTCACCATTTACGCATTTCGATCATTACCCGACCCACCCGGATGCCCTTCTCACCGCCCGCCCTGAGGAACCACTACTTAACAAAGAGGGCCTTCACCCGTGGCCCCAAAGTCAAGAAACCTAAACCCCCACGACGAACATGGGTCATGACAGCCTCCCGGCTTAACCAAGCTCTCCCGAAACCCCAAACATAACATAAGACCCTTCTCTGCAGTTCCTGAATATCCACGTCTCTTAAAGGGTACACCTCAGCCACACCCCATACTTTACTATAAACAAGTGTATTAACCACTACAGTCCTCTGTTGCAAAGATACATCCCCAATTCTTAACCCCCGAAGTCGATCTAAAGCCTTGTTAACCACAAATTCAGAGTTCACTCTTCGGCCCTCCCTCTCATCTGCCATGTACACGATACCACATATTCTAAGTTGCACCACAACTGACCACCCATACTTTCCGCCCAACCTTCCCCCCAACCCATGTACCCACCTCCAATAATTTCGATTTTGCTTTATTGACGCACATGCCAGACTTTGCCCCAAAAAACTCTACAATCCATCCCACGATCCGCAAATCCCCATCCCCTTTTAACAAAATCGTGATATCATCTACGTACCCGACCACACGCACTGCATGGTCACTGCTCTGCATCCCACGCCTCAAACCACCATCCACCAGCTCATAAAAGGGGTTTTGCATACAAGCAAAAAACAGCTGAGAGAGGGGGCACCCTTGCCTCAAACCCCTTTCCATACGGACCGGCTGCCCCAATTTACCGTTTACCTGTACACGTATCATAGCCGAGACATACAAGGTATCAACCCATCTTACAATCTCCTCTCCAAAACCCTGCTTCAACAAAATAAGCCTCAATAAATCTCTATCAACACAGTCGTAAGCATTTTGCCAGTCAAGCCCGAGGACACCCCCCATCCCCTTGACATTCCTTCAAAAATTCCCTAATACGTACATGTCCGTCCCTCATGCTCCTACCTGGTATGCCTAGCTGACCCTCGTGAATAACCGACCCCATAACCTTCCTCATTCTGTTTCCTAAAACTTTTGCAAAGATTTTATAGTCCGAGCACATAAGAGATATTGCTCTATATGCACTCAGACCCCTTCCCCCTCCATTTTTGGGCACCAAAACAACTACCCCCGTACTTTGCGACATACCTAACCTCCCCTCCGTGAGCATGCAATTCAATACATCAACCAAACAATGCTTTATACTTCCCCAATGCACCCTATAAAAATCATTCGAAATGCCATCTATACCTGGTGCCTTTCCTTTACTCATACTAAAAATCGCCTCCTCTACCTCCTCCACTCGAATTCTACCTTCTAGTACCGTTCTATCCCTGTCACTTATAACTTTTCTGAAATCCCTCCCCACCAGGCCACCCGCATGGACCCCCCCTACTCCCCACCGATGCTTTTCCTGAAACCATAGATCAGCATAAAAACTCATGCTGTCCGTGGTGAGGAGTACTTTACCTGGCAGGTAACCACCCAAACCCAATTGCAAGAGGGACATCGCCTGTTGTCTGACCCTAAATTTACGCAAGACACAACCGGAAGGTTTGTCACCCCAGAGCACTTCTTCCATACCTGCTCTGACTCGAACCGCATTAAAACGTTCATTGTGAATTTCTGCAAGTCGACTACAAAGATGTTCAATGTCGTCATACCTACTACTTCCACCCCCCACATAGTAATCATTTAGCTGCCCCTCCAAATAGTTTTGTAGCCCAAACCTCCACCTTGCCTCCTCCTTTCCCCGCTTCTTATAATAACTCGCTATTCCGGGCTTGGCACGCATTTCCCACCATTCCAACAAACATTCATCTGCCCTCCGCGTTTCCCAGATATTCTTCCACCAACCCTGAAAAGCGGACCCATCCCCTTCCCCCTCCAAGAATAAACCCTGATCAAGGGTTTGTACGCGCCCAACTCGAATACCTTGTGTTGCATAAATCCTATCCAGACGGGCCGCATAGCCTCTGTGCACAAACGTATGTTCCACCCCCCACCCACCCCTCCACACTTCATCATAAACCCCTGCATCCCCCAGCAGATTTCTCAGGACAGGTAGAACGCACCCTGCCCCCCTCGGCTCAACATCCCCATGGCGGATAATGCAATTCCAATCCCCACCTAAGACCGAAATTAAAGGCAAACCCCGAATGTGAAACGTTAAAGCCTCCCTCACAAAGTCTATTTTAACTTTAGAGTTACTGTCCGCTGGCATATAAACTCCAATAAAACAAACTCTAACCCCACCCCAATACCCATCCACCCTTACCACCCGTCCATCTCCCCCCTCCTCCCATCCCAAGATACTCCAAGGGCTGGACTCCTTCACCGCTATAGCCACCCCACCCTTTAATTTTAAAGAATTACTCACATACATTCGGTAGCCTTTCAACCGTAACTCTCTACCAAATTTATAATTATGTTTCTGCATAAAACATACATCCACATCGTAACGACGCAAAAACCACTCCATCCACACTTTTTTAACTTCCATCCTTAAGCCATTGGCATTGATAGTAACACACTTGAATTTACAAAAAAGGTGGTTTACCTCTATGTTTTTGAGCCTTTCCTGTTCCCACACGCACATCAGACTGCCCGTCTTTTTCCTTCGGCTTCTCGAGATCCCCCCTCTCCCCGTACTCTACCCTTATGCTGGGACCTTGAAACTATCCCTTCTGTGATAGGTGGCTCAGCCACTTTCGCCCACGATTTCCTCCCCGGGCGCTGTCCTGGTGTCAAGACATCGTCCATATCCGACGCTCCCGCCGATCGTTTGCGGGAGCTGACATCCACATGCATCTCCTCGCTAGGCGAAGCCTCCTGGTGAACCTCCACCACCACCTTATGCGTCTGTACGAACGTGGTTTTGTCCTGTATTTCCATGTTAGGGGATTCCTCAGTCGTTAACTCACGACACGCCATCGAAACAACAGGACCATGTTCTGTTCCATCTAGAAGGTCCTGCAACACATCTTCCAGCAACTTATCCTGTGGCAAAACCTCAGGCCTCACAGGATCCACTGTAAGCGTGGGCACGGTCGATGCATCCACTGAAAGGGTGGCACATATCGTAGACTGCGTGTCCTCCTGTTGCATCTCGTCACTCCAAAGCCTGGGAACTTGCCCAGCCGAGGTACCAGGCTCAGTCACGAAAGCCTCAGGCCCACAGGTGAATGGTCCCGTGAGTGGGCAACCAGTCGACGGGGGCACTGGGCAGCCATATGCTCAAAAGAGTTGCATAGTCTGCAAGTCTTCCTTTGGCCCACGTAATGAACAAACACCTGGGTCCTATATTTCTCCAGACGTACGTAAGAGGGAATCGACTGGCGGAGCGTCATCTTGATGGTGAAGGAGCCCTCCGGGAACCCCTCATATGAGCCCTCTCTCCACACTCCCTTGGTCGCTGCATGCACCGTTCCGTATCTGCCAAAAACATCCCGCAGATCGTACTCCTCCGCCTCGAAAGGCACATTTCTCACCTTGACCCAGGTGACATACGTCGGCACGTCATGTAGACACACTTCCACAGCTGAATTCACCACCATTCTCCTTTCTTGAAAAGTTTCCACAATCTTGTTGTAGAAGCCGGCATTCACGAATTTTATAAACATCCTTGACATCCCGTTCAAAGCTACGCCATATAATTCTTCACTGGGGATGCCGTAGACGTCGCGTATAATGCATGGCATCAATGTATGCATTGTAGAAACACTGAGGGAGCCTTGTGTGAATGCAACACAGACCGTGTTTACTCTCCTGCCTTGACGGTCCGCCATCTTGTGACTTGTAGTGGTCTCTGAAAACTGCGCAGAAATCAGTTGATTCAGGAGCTACTGTGCAGCTGTCCACACGGCCCGAGAGCGATGAGGACAATGCCTATAAGCCCAGTACACCATATGAATTGCGCAACATTCCGACAGTCGCTATATACACTTGGAGCCACCTAGGATGTTCATCATGCATAAATAAAAATCAGATAAGAGCTTTGTGGCCACATATGTCATCCTACTACAAAAATGCACTAAAAGACATGCTATAATAAATCATATACCACTATCTCCTCCACCACAATAGATATTATATAATCACATAGCTAGACCTATAGCATATATGTTTAGGAACATATTTTATAATACTTAAAACATTATGACAAAATAATAATATAAAACATCAATACACGATGTTACCTTACAGTGGTTCGAACCCATAATAACAATATATAAATGTTACATTACAGTGGTTCAAACACATAATAACAATATATAAATGTTACATTACAGTGGTTCAAACCCATAATAACAATATATAAATGTTACATTACAGTGGTTCAAACCCATAATAACAATATATAAATGAAAACAAAACACAGAACGTAAATCGCAACACAAGGAAGCATACAGTTTAACATGCAGACATAAAACAGATGCTCATGGAAAACTAGAAATGAAACATTATAACAACCCGTATGCAACATCCCTGTGCAAATCGTTACTATAAGAATACAACACACACTGCAACCCCCCCCCTATTCCCAACAGCTGTATCTGCCGTCACCATCGTAACCAAAACTATAAAATAACATTAATTAACACTGTTGAAAATAGAAACATTCTGAAACACACTTCATATATAACCACATTCCTGCATAACCGAGGAAAGACAAATGCATAAACACATGTATTACATACGTACAAAAATCACAATGAATACAGTGGTATACACAGACACAGCATACCTCTCCAAACACGTAATTAAACCCCTACATAACAATACAGCATAATAAAATAGTTTATGGAAACATACCATCACTTCATAGAAGTACTAAGTATTAATAATAATATATAAAAATTAAAATCCAATAAAATCCAAAAAAAACAAAACATAAATCATCAGATCTTAATACAGAAGCTTTCTTAAACATGTTTCATACATAGCCACACACCTGCAAGACACAGGAAGTACATTTGTTAAAAATGATACATTAGCATAATAAGAACCTTCACAGTCATCATGCACACAAGACGCTCACAGTCACATAAAGTACCAAACTTCATACCTTGCTAAATTAAAGCTCCATCTTACTCATACCAGTTTCTCAATTCCTCACTTCGCATAACACATGTCATTAAAAATTCCCTGGCACCAAGCCACTCACTTGACCCACACAACTCGCATTACACCTCTTGTCCTCCAAATGCACCAATCACGCCCGCGCCTTCCTCAAGAAGCCAGCCTCGTCACGTCCCCTGAATCTGTAATGCCCATAAGTCCTCCACTCGAAAGCTACGATATCCATCTGAAAATTTGAAATACCATCTGTTCCCAGTGATATCCTTATTCCTCCTTTGTGTCCCATAAAATATCGCTGCCAGGGCCCTGATTCGCTCCCCCACCGGCGCTCTCCGTAAAACCCACGAAGTATACACGAAGTCGGCTACCAGATAACCCATCGCATTTTGTACCAGCACCCCCACCCCCACCACATCCAAGCTTAATGCCCGTAGAACACAAATACCACCCCCACCCACCATACGTAAAACCCTGCTAAACCACTCTCTCACTGGTTCCAACCTTTCACAAAAATATACTGCATGAAAAACAGTGTCAATACCCCCACACTCACAACATTCCTGTCCCTCCTGCACACGCCTATTACCTAACACCCCCCCCCCCAAGCGGCAATATATTATGGAGAAATTTAAACATTACCTCCCGCACCACAGCCTTCAATTGCAACCCTTTCAGGCGCCCCCATATATCACTCCATGCATACATCGGATACAAACCCACAACCCTAGCAACTACCTCCCCACCACCCACCCGAGCCAGTGTACCTATCTTTACCCCACAGGGTTCCCTTGCATAACACAACAACCTCAAAATTCCCTCACACACACCTGAACATCCCTACCCCTCACCCAACGTACCAAGTCCCTTCTCACCCATGCCAAACCTGTACCTGTGTTTCTGCCCTCCCTCATATAACTATGTTTAACGTGCATACCCAACAACCTTTGATGCAGCTCCATTAACCCCAGCCCTCCCTGGCATACCAGTAGACACACAACATCTCTCGACAACCATTCACAACCAAACCCCAAATATATTGATACACACGCTTCAACAGACGCTTCTCATCACATGTTTCCAAGGGATATATACCTGCCACATGCCACAGCTTACTATACAGTTTCACATTCACCACAATAGCATGCTGGTGCAGCGTCAAACCTCTTGTACGCAAACCCGCTAATCTACCCAAAACCCTATCCACAGCTTCTTTCGAGTTCACCTTCCGTGCCTCCAGGAGATTTTCCATGTGGACAACCCCACATACCTTAAGTCTACTTACCAGGGACCAACCTTCACCCTGTTTGTATACCCCACCCACACCATCCCCCACCCTCAATAACATCAACTTATCTCTATTAAGCGTTATCCCTGTTGCCATGCCAAAACTCTCCACCAACTCACTAACCCTAGGTAAATCTTCAGACCTTCTAAATAGCACTGTGGTGTCATCAACATATCCAACAATCCCCGGTTCCACAGACACCCCATCCCTCACCATCCCTTCCCATATGCCCCAACGCACAGTCCTATAGAACGGGTCTTGGAGCAATGCAAAGAGAAACTGCGACACAGGGCATCCCTACCTTAAGCCCCTTTCCATCCTAACAGGTTGACCTAATCTACCATTCACTTGTACCCTAACCATTGCCTGCTCATACAACACCTTTGTGCAACTGAGGATTTTCCTCCCAAACCCCTGCCATTGCATAAACTTCCACAATGCCTCACGCTCCACACTTCATACGCTGCAGGCCAATCTAATGCTAAAGCCCCACCCTTGATGTTCCCCCCACTTTCATCTATAAACCTACATATAATCCCCTGCCCCACACACATCGAATGCCCAGGCACTCCACATTGACCCTCGTCCAAAACTCTGGCAAGAACACCTTTCAACCTATTTCCCAACACTTTAGCAAAGATCTTGTAATCACAACACATTAAAGTGATCGAACGGTAGTCATGCACACATTCACAAGACTTTTTTTAGGGACCATGACCACTACACCCATTCATTCTCTGCTGTTCCCCCAACCTACCCCTGGTTTTCATGGTATTAAATAACTCCACTAAAAACCCACGCAAACACTCCCAGTTTTCCCTATAAAAATCACAAGAGATGCCATCAATACCAGGCGATTTACTCATGCTCATCCTGTCCACTGCCACCCTAATCTCCTCCTCACTTATAGGCCCACTCAATCTCAATCGATCCTTATGCACTAGATTACAGTTTACCCATTCGCCCATTGCACCTAATGCCTCACAATTAACCCCCCCCCCCCACTTTTACCATTCTTCTTGTACCATGCATCCACATAACAACCCATACCCTCTGTCGACGAAAGCACCTGCCCCTGACGATATCCTGCCAATTGCTCCTGTACCCGCAAACTCATCACTTCCGTTGCCCTACGACATGTCCCCTGTTCCCGCAAGACATGCGCCGACGGACGGTCCCCCCATAATACCTCATCAAGACCCCCTGCAACCCTTGCAGCATCAAAATTGCGATTTTGAATATCCCTAATCCATTGTTTCAAACCCTCAATCTCACCCATTGGATATGCACCCCCCCTCCCATATAGTATTCCTGTAGTTGACCCTCAAGGTAATTTAAAATCCCATATTGAAACCGCCTCTTTTTCTTTCCCCTCTTCTGATAAAAATCCCTCACCTTCCCCTTACCGACCGAGTCCCACCACCCAATGACACCAACCTCCCCCTCCATCAGCCCACCACCTTTTCCAAGAGCACGCAAAAGATTCCCTCCCCTCCCCTGTTTTCAATAACCCAACATTCATCTTCCAGAAACCTCTGAAACGCTTCGGCAAACCCTCCAAATTTAAATCCACCAGAACCCCTCGATGATCAGAGAAGCTTACATTCAACGCACACACACTGCTCACCCTCACCCCCCGAGATACATAAATGCGATCAAGCCTCGCCGCATAATCACGCTTAATAAATGTATGCGTCAATCCGCTCACCTCCCCTCCAACATCAACTACATTCACACCTCTCAACAGATCCCCTAAAAACCCTGAAAAAAAACCCTCCCCCTAAGCTCTACATCCTTACGTCGGACAACACAGTTCCAATCACCCCCTATAATTGTAATACCTGGCAGCGATCTGAAATGGTAGACAAGGACATCCCTAAAGAATCTATTTTTAACACCCATGTCCCCTTCCGCCAGCCTATACACCCCAATGAAACCCACCCGAACCCCACCCTACATACCCTCGACACTAACCACATGCCCCTCCTCTCCTACCTCACACATATGCAAAAGAAATGGGCTGGCTTCCTTAATTAATAGCACCACACCACCTTTCAGTCATGTAGAACAACCCATGTACACGTCATATCTGGTAATTGACAATTCACCTAAATGTTTATAATTATGCTCCTTCAAGAACACAAGGTCTGGCATATATCTCCTCAAATAACCCTCCAGAACTTTACATTTGCCCACTGCCTTCAACCCATTAACATTTAAAGTAAGACACCTGAAGGCCGTAATGGGGGCTTTCCCTTAGACACCCTAACACACTTAGAACCCTGGCGAGAATCCCCACCCCGCCCCCCACACTTCCCATCACCTTCCCCTTGCTCACGCTCAACATTCTTTAAACCACCTTTTCTCTAGGCGTTAGATCATGCCAGGCTTTCTTCCCAGTCCTTTGCCCAGGTGTCAAAACATCCTCACTATCAGAAATGACAGCCGTCCTCTTGCAAGAGCCACGCTTCTCATGCTTCGCCTCCTCCTGGGCATCTTCCCTGTGAACCCGCCCCTCATCACTCACAACCTTCTCATTGAGGCCACCCACCTCAGCCTCTACACTCACAGCATCCAAGCCTGAATTGACCGAAACATCCAGTAAGTCGTCCAGGGCCTCCTGAATTGTAGCTTCCAAAACATGGTGAGCAATTGCAGACTCCTTACCACTCTTCGCCGACACCAAGCCTACGTCCTCGTCAAGTCCAGTGAGTGTCACACTCAGGCGACGACGCCTCCTCCCTCTCCACCTCCACACTCCACGCCTCTCGTGACAAAGGCTTACGTTGCGTTGCATAAGTCAGTCGGTCCGTAGTACCATCAGACCCCACCTCAGCATCAGGTTTCCCACATCTCATTGGACAAGTCGGCGCTATGTGGTCGTATGCCCCACACACACGGCATGTATGCCTCTGACCTGTGTATGTTATGTACACCTGAGCCCGGAAGTCCTCCATTCCCACGTAAGATGGAATAGGATGCCTTAGGGACATTTTCAGGGAAAATGTCCCTTCAGGGAAGCCAACTAGTGGCCCATCTCGCCAACGTCCCAATGTCGCCATATGGATCGTCCCATATCTTCCAAACACCTCCCGTAAATCACTTTCATCAGCCTCGAAAGGTACATTACGCACCTTGACCCAGGTGTAGAACCTTGATACGTCATGAAGACGGACACAAACGCCAGGGGTAACCGTCTTAACCACGTCCTGATACTTGGCCACCATGTTTTCATTTGTACTGCTCAGCCGAAACTTAACGAAAATGCATGCCACAACATTCAGTGAGACTCCATAAAGGTCTTCATTAGCGATGCCGTACGTATCCCGCAATATCGCCATCAGCAACATGTTGGTATTCTGGGCAGTGAGCACGCCCCTCTCCAATTCTAAACAGACAGTGTTTACACGTCTGCGGCCTCTCTCCGCCATGATGAAAATACTGTCACCTGCCACCAGGGGTCAGAGCGCAGTTCCAAGTATGTCCTCTCTACTCAAGAGTTGAGAGACGAATATGAAAACTACGCAGAAAGCCAGATGATTCGAGAGCTACTGCGCAGCCTGTCCACACGGCCTGAGAGCGATGAGGACAATGCCGTAAGTGACTAACCATAGGTTCCCCTCAAGGAAGGTTCCTTGATGTTAGTGAGGGGCTCTTGATCAAGGGAATTGGATCTGTTCTCCAGTTCCCTGAATTGAACCTGAATACCTTCCACATCCCCCTCTTAGGCGCTGTATAATCTTACGGGTTTAGCGCTTCCCCTTGATTATAATAATGACCATAGGTTGGACGCCCGCTCGTCACCTCTCACGGGGTGGAGAAAGGAAGGAGGGTAGTGGGAACTAGGCATCCACCCTAACTGAACAAGTAGGCTGCCCAACTAACTGCTACCACTCCTATCTAATTTCCACCACTCCTATCTAATGAACTTTTCCCTCTCATACTTACATACCCGTATGTATTATATGTGCATAGTTAAAGATATATACCTCTTAGGGTATAACCCAAAAGAGATGAATCCCTCGTGGAATAACTGAATTAAAAGCCAAACACGTCTCGGTGTATATACAAGAATATGTATTCTCTTCTTGGTCTATATACGTATGAAAACACAGTTCTCAATGAACAGGGGAGAACAGACACACACCTCTCGGTATAAATACACTTAAATATACATACCTATCGGTATACAAAACATACTCACCTGTCGGTATACATTCACTGAACGATACGCACTTGTCGGTATACATACACTGAATGATACGCGCCTCTCCGTGTATATACCATCTTAGACATCTAAATTTCTTTTAAATAAAATAATTTTATGCTGTTATAATACGTTTATAAGTTGTTAAATGAACTGGTACGTTTTTAAAAAAATATTACTTCCAACATCAGTCCAATTAGGCCACATTCCATTATATAGCTTCCCTATTACAAAATATTTTTCAACTTTTCAATTTCCATATCAGATAGCAGTGTTTACTTCTGCTAATTCCCAGTGTGGGAACTTCGTGACGATATTCCATAGTTCTACGATATTTCTCCTCCTCGCACATATAATTTAAAACTTAAAATGTATTTATGCGTAATTGTAGAGTCTAAAAATGTTATTTTTTTTCTTTGTATTTCCTTCAGGTAATGCGTATGTGAATTTTTTTCCAATTTTCCTAAATTCAGCATGTGTAAATATGAATAATAAAATAACTGTGTACCTAAATGTGACGCTGATTTGACCCTTCAAGAAATTTTGTGTGAAGGAGGGTAAGCAGCGGCCGCGGAGTGATACAACGGGAGAAGGACACCATAGAGCATTTATGTGTAAGCACTGGTTGTGGTGAAAGCATCTAGTAATCCTGCGTCATCGAGGCCATAATTGAATGGATCGGCCTGAAACTATTATTAATAAACACTGAAATATATCCTGTTGAAGAATAGGGACAGAGAATTTGCGGGCCCTCCAGAATTAGGTGGTGATAGTGGAAATAATGAGGCGTCGCCATGCAACACATCCAGTATGCACGCCATTAATCCTTTCATTTAGATTTCTCGCTGGGCAGTAGGATTCTATTTGTTAGGGAGGCAATGTGGGGTGATCCAGCTACAATATAAATGGTAAGTGGTAATATAAATTTCTTAATTAACTAAACCCCTCAAGGAAGGTTCCTTGATGTTGGTGAGCCCCTCTTGATTTAGGGAATTGGATCTGTGCTCCAGTTCCCCGAATTAAGCCTGAATGCCTTCCACATCCCCCCTCCCCCAGGCGCTGTATAATCCTCCGGGTTTAGCGCTTCCCCCTTGATTATAATAATAATTAATTAACTAACTTGGTACATATGTGCCTGGTCTCAATCAGAAAATTCTTACTGTGTCTGTGTGTATTAGTGTTCCCATTAATCCTTTCTGGAGATCGTTTCCTTTAATTTTCGAACAGTCCACACTAATTTATAATTTACCATTATTGGTACTAATGTTTAATATTGTAATTATTAATATAATGTCAGGTCTAGCTTTTTTGTGAGTGGTGAAGGAGTGGGCCTCGAGAGAGTGACAGTCCTGTGATCTACTGTGACTAAGTTCCACTTGTCTCACCCAAATTACTTACATGTAATTTCTCACAGCATATATGATTTATATTAACGCCTGTGAGGCAATCAGCGCGACGAATGACGGAGGTTAGATCCACCATACCCGCTTAAAGATGCCCACTAATAGACACTCGCTAATAGATACTCCACACCTCGTCGTTATGAAGCAGATGACAGTGTTTGACAATCTTAGGAACTTCCTCCGACCCTCATTATAGAAAACTTGTGTGTGGATGCTAGTTTGTTATCACCATAATATATAACAACAAAAGGGAGAATGAAAAGAGAATAATAATAGTTTTTATTCAATGAACGTAAGTACCGATACATTAATGGTGGCCCGTGGCTTGGTGGCGAAAGCTCTCGCCTCGCCTCACACGCTGAAGGGTCCAGGTTCGATTTCCGGCCGCGTGGAAAATTTTGGTCGTGTTTCCGGTTGTCTATGTTCACCCATCAGTATTATTATAATTATGAGAGAGCGCTAAACCCGTATGATTATACAGCGCATGTGGGGGAGGGAAGGTATTCAGGTTCAGTTCAGGGAACTGAAGCACGGATCCAATTCCCTAGATCAAGAGCCCCTCACCAGCGTCAAGGAACCTCCCTTGAAGGGCTACCACCCATCAGTAAAATGGGTACCTGGGGGTTAGTGGACTGGTGTGGGTCGCATTCTGGGACAAAACTGGCCTAATTTGCCCGTAATTCTCTACATAGCAAGCGGCTTTCTATATAGTAATACGTCATTGATGTCAGCTAGGACTGTATACCTTGTACATGTACTTGTAGAAATTAAGATATTGTTATTATTAGTAGTAGTAGTAGTAGTAGTATTATAGATATCCAGTCAACAATTACCTGGTGAATGATGACTGAAGTAACAACCCAGTACAATAACTCATAGCATGCTATGTGAATTTATCACATACGATTTGTAGCAAATTTCTCGATTATTTCATGTTAGGTTGCGTTAGGCTTGGTTTGGTTAGGCTAAGTTTTCTTTATTCATATTTATTTTATTTATTATAATCAAAAAGAAGCGCTAAGTCCTTCATTCATAAAATATGACTGTTTTAACATACCACAATGAAGAAAATGTAACTATAAAATAAAAGAAATACAAAGCTCTGCCGTGCGAACAGAAAACGGGCGCCCACAAAGAGCAGTAGTCATCACTATGTCAGGATTTTACTGTTTACGGATCCATCATCAGAGTTCCATTTGAATATCTTCGCAACAGTGCGGTGATTCTTGTGATTACAAGTACGGGCTGGGAGTGATGGCATTACACGCCTTGATGATGAGCTCCTGCAAATGGTTCCAGACTTTAGGACGCTCTGAGTGCTGTTTTCACCGATGTACGTAATATGTATTATTTTTTTTGTACCATTATTGTAAACTCGTTAGTTCCTTTCTCTTATTTTTAACAAACTATGACTCTAACACAGTAATTTTAGACTTTAACACCGAAAATTCAATTTCTAACACGAGAATTAGGAGCTAATAGCGGTAATTTTGGTTCTAGCAGTGGCAACATAGGTTCTGACATAGGTATCATAGGTTCTAATAGTGGTAACATTGGTTTCAACACTTAGATTCAGCCAGTGGTAACTTCGATTCTAACAGTGATAACTAAAGTTCTAAGAGCAATCACTAGGTTCTTAAAGTGGCGACTAAGGTTCTTGAACTGATATCTAAGATTTTACTATGGTAACTTATGTTTTAAGTGACCTTTTCTGAAGTTATGTTGACGGTCACAAAGATGCGAGTGGTAGTCGAAAAACACTGCCATCTGCCATGAGATTATTGTCTCAAGAATCTTTGCCAGTGCCTGACAGGAGTGACACTCGTCTGTAGTTATTGATTTCTGCTCTGTTCTTGATGTTGTGAGCATGGACTACACTTGCCTTTATCCAGAGAGGCCACTTACATAGTGCTAGGCAGTGCTGATATTTGCGAGTTAGAGCTGATGCACATCTACTCACAAATCTTGGACTTACCTTATTTGGGCCCACAGCTTTTTCTTTGTCCAGGGATGTAAGGAGGAGATGACCTTCATCCTGCCAAATTGTCACCTCTAGCAACTTTGACACATTTCTTGTGGCTAGCAAAGGTTTCCTTGCTGGATCAGGAACTTACATCTTGGCAGTAAAGTGTTCAGAAAAGAGGTCAGCCTTCTCCTGATTGTTAGTAATAACGGCCCCAGCCGTGGAATAATTTCACGAGATGAATAACCCTCACCTAGGACCACCAGGTTTTGGAGCTCAACCTACCTGATGCTAGTTTCATTTTGTATCAGCTTTCCACCTAGAGATGGAGCGATTTTGGACTTCATCCATTGAAAGACAGACTTTCCTATGCATGTTCCAGTGTCAGTATCGCTACTGAATTAGTATGTATATGTTTGTGTAGCATATCGTAGTTTGTACCATCTATATATATTATATATAGGATCCCTTGCTAAGCTCAGTGGCTAGCATGTGAAGTCATGCAGTGACGCATGTGAGCGTGGGCCCAGAGGCCTCCATCTCAGATCCCGATAGGCCACAGGCGAGTACAGGTAGGCTGGACTAACATTCCCCTCACTACTCTGCCAATACAAGTGTAACATTCATTCCCGAGTGTATTTCTACACCTCCTTTATCTCCTAGAAGCCCCACCCAACACCAGTTATAAATAGTGGTTGCTTGTTATATTTTTTCCAATCTTGTACATAGCAGTAGCGGCCTCTCCACAACAAAAGCCGAACCAAGGCTGATGTGAAGGCTGTCACATTCTGCCACTGAGGGATGTTTTGTGGTTGAGATTAAGGATATGTTCAGCCAGGGCATTCACCTGGTTATCAACCTCATCTTGGAGAAGAGTATTCCAATCAGAGGCTATAAGCTCTGAGCATAGAGCTGGCCAGTTTCCCCTTTCTCATACCCAGGTTGTGAATGTAAATTCTTCACCTCATTCTGTTCGAATTTTCAGTGTCGTAAAGACAGCCTTTTGGTCAGATGATCCAACACAACCAAGGGGTTGGCGAGTAAATATACATTAAGACAGCTCTCTCACTACTGGCTCAAGGAACGAGCCAGAGATTTGAGTAGAGAAATAAACAAAGTTTCTTATGTCAAACACTGCAAAGAGATCATCGAAGTCCCTCTGTATAAAATGTTGGTCGAGACCACCAACAGGGTGACATTTTCTGTCTGGAAGTTATGGGGTCTGCAGGTTGCCACTGAGGTCTGTACATTACATATACTAGTACAGAGGTAATGGAATACAAATAGGCGAGTCCACATCAGCGAAAAGACGTGGCATGAACTGTAACTCGACCCTTGTAACCACAAACAGACGAGTACATAAGCGCACAAATTGACGAATACACAAGCACACAAATAGGAAAATAAGTATAATTGCATAAAATATCAGAAAAATAGGTAATATTAGAGGTTGTCAAGCAAGGTTATTAAGCAAGTATTAAGTAATGTTTCATATGGAAATATCAAATTATTGGGATTATCAAGAATTTATTTAAAAAAAGGGCATTTACTGCACTTTAGTAATACATAATATAGAGGACCATTTATATTTCACAGCTATAGAGGTGTTTGAGAAATGATTAGATATGGAAGGTCTTGCATCTTATCCATAAAAACCTCCAAGACCGTAGCCACCTCCTCCAAGACCAAGACCTCCGAGACCATAACTGCCTCCTCCATGACCGAAGCCTCCGCCTCCCAAACCATAGCCTCCGCTTCCAAGGCCATAACTGCTGCCGAGACCATAGCCGCCGCCTCCGAAACCATAGCCGCCGCCTCCGAGACCATAGCCGCCGCCTCCGACACCAAGGCCTCCCAGACCGAGGTTGCCGAGACCGAAACCTCCAAGACCGAGGCCGCCAAGACCGAGGCCGCCGAGACCGAAGCCGCCGAGACCAAGGCTTCCAAGGCCAAGTCCTCCGATACCAGGTTTTGCAGCAGGTTTAGGTTTTGCTGCTGCAAATCCCACTAACATGAAAATCATCTGAGTGTAGAAAAGAAGAGTTAAACAAAACATGTTAGATTAAAAATATAAAGTGGAAATAAATATATATATATATATATATATATATATATATATATATATATATATATATATATATATATATATATATATATATATCAATGCACCGTGCCGAAACAAGCGGGAATATACAGAGAAAGATCGCAGTCAGAAGGATTCGATACTGCTACTGAGATATGGGCAAGATTCCCAGGCACCGCTCTTATTTACTCAGCCACAAATCCTGCTGACTGCGATCTTTCTCAGGATATACCCGCTTGTTTCTGCATGGTACATTTATATAAAAATCGCTTGTGAGGTCAGAATATACAGGAGGAGATTGAAATAGCTTGAGGCTCACTGACGTGCCCGGGCTGGGAAAGAAACATGGCTTGTGAACCAGGCTGCCCAGCTTTAGAGGCATTTGTGGCTGAGTGGATAAGAGCGCTGCATGGGAATCTTGCCCGTCTCTCAGTACCAGTATCGAATCCTGCTGACTGCGATCTCTGTATATGTATATATATATATATATATATATATATATATATATATATATATATATATATATATATAT